>NC_056440.1:17469865-17629589 GCF_018296145.1 Oncorhynchus tshawytscha
CTAATACTGTGGCATGGTTAAAGTACACTACCAGTCAAACACAATATGATACTGACTAATACTGTGGCATGGTTAAAGTACACTACCAGTCAAACACAATATGATACAGACTAATACTGTGGCATGGTTAAAGTACACTACCAGTCAAACACAATATGATACTGACTAATACTGTGGCATGGTTAAAGTACACTACCAGTCAAACACAATATGATACAGACTAATACTGTGGCATGGTTAAAGTACACTACCAGTCAAACACAATATGATACTGACTAATACTGTGGCATGGTTAAAGTACACTACCAGTCAAACACAATATGATACTGACTAATACTGTGGCATGGTTAAAGTACACAAGGTGAAACACAATATGATACTGACTAATACTGTGGCATGGTTAAAGTACACTACAGGTCAAACACAATATGATTCTGACTAATACTGTGGCATGGTTAAAGTACACTACCAGTCAAACACAATATGATACTGACTAATACTGTGGCATGGTTAAAGTACACTACAGGTCAAACACAATATGATACTGACTAATACTGTGGCATGGTTAAAGTACACTACAGGTCAAACACAATATGATACTGACTAATACTGTGAACCACAATATGATACTGACTAATACTGTGGCATGGTTAAAGTACACTACCAGTCAAACACAATATGATACTGACTAATACTGTGGCATGGTTAAAGTACACTACAGGTCAAACACAATATGATACTGACTAATACTGTGAACCACAATATGATACTGACTAATACTGTGGCATGGTTAAAGTACACTACAGGTCAAACACAATATGATACAGACTAATACTGTGGCATGGTTAAAGTACACTACCAGTCAAACACAATATGATACTGACTAATACTGTGGCATGGTTAAAGTACACTACAGGTCAAACACAATATGATACTGACTAATACTGTGGCATGGTTAAAGTACACTACCAGTCAAACACAATATGATACTGACTAATACTGTGGCATGGTTAAAGTACACTACAGGTCAAACACAATATGATACTGACTAATACTGTGGCATGGTTAAAATACACTACCAGTCAAACACAATATGATACTGACTAATACTGTGGCATGGTTAAAGTACACTACCAGTCAAACACAATATGATACTGACTAATACTGTGGCATGGTTAAAGTACACTACCAGTCAAACACAATATGATACTGACTAATACTGTGGCATGGTTAAAGTACACTACAGGTCAAATACAATATGGCCACACCAACAGCAATAGAAGACACTCACTCCAAAGTCTACCGAGCAGCTAAAACTACTATCACATGTCATGTCACCATGTCACATGTTGTTCAGACACCCAGATGGAGGTGGGTTGTTTAATATGATAATATTGCATGCAACCACTGTGAACCAAACCCTACTGTTGAGAATGTCCTTGTGGTTGAATAATATATCAAATGGATCAATGAAAATGATAATGTTGAGTTGATCCTCTCCTTAGTTATGGGTCTGAAAGTTCATACAAGGAAACAATGATGACACACACACACACACACACACACACACACACACACACACACACACACACACACACACACACACACACACACACACACACACACACACACACACACACACACACACACACACAGTGTAGTAGTACCTATCAGAATGGATTCCAGTGTACTCCTTACCTGAGTTTCTCTGTTATGTCTCTCGGGGTCTCTCTCGAAGCTCTCTGCGTAGATCCGGACTGTGGCCCCGGCCCCTCCCCCACTCCCACTCAGACGGAAGACCAGACGGGACTCATCTGTGAAGACAATCCGCAGACCCTGTATGCAGACAGAACAGAGACAGTGAGATAGGTATGCAGACAGACCAGAGGCAGTGAGACAGGTAGAAATACAGACCAGAGGCAGCGAGACAGGTAGAAAGACAGTCCAGAGGCAGTGAGACAGGTAGAAAGACAGACCAGAGGCAGTGAGACAGGTAGAAAGCCAGACCAGAGGCAGTGAGATAGGTAGAAAGCCAGACCAGAGACAGTGAGATAGGTATGCAGACAGACCAGAGGCAGTGAGACAGGTAGAAAGACAGACCAGAGGCAGTGAGACAGGTAGAAAGACAGTCCAGAGGCAGTGAGACAGGTAGAAAGCCAGACCAGAGGCAGTGAGATAGGTAGAAAGCCAGACCAGAGTGAGATAGGTATGCAGACAGACCAGAGGCAGTGAGACAGGTAGAAAGACAGACCAGAGGCAGTGAGACAGGTAGAAAGACAGTCCAGAGGCAGTGAGACAGGTAGAAATACAGACCAGAGGCAGCGAGACAGGTAGAAAGACAGTCCAGAGGCAGTGAGACAGGTAGAAAGACAGACCAGAGGCAGTGAGACAGGTAGAAAGCCAGACCAGAGGCAGTGAGACAGAGCAGTCAGTGTTGTTAATGCAGTATCAACTGACGTCCCCTAGATGCCACTGTAGTCCTATGCATGTGTGTGTGTGTGTGTGTGTGTGTGTGTGTGTGTGTGTGTGTGTGTGTGTGTGTGTGTGAGCATTTAATATACAGTACATCCCTGTATGTCTATATGTAGGTGTTTGAGTCAGAGAGAGAGGGGGTCAATGTACAGTAGTATGTGTGTAGTCTTTCTCTGTGGGAACAATTCAGTAGCAGGCTACAGAGGCAACCCTGGCATAGCTCTGTAAAGCCTCTCTCAACTTGTCATCACAGCCAGTCTGTCTGTGTGTGTGTGTGTATATCTGTGAGTATGTGTCTCTGTTTATTAATGGGATGGCAGGTAGCCTAGTGGTTAAGGATGTTAGGCCAATAACTGAAAGGTCGCTGGTTCAAATCCCTGAGCCAACTAGGTGAAAAATATGTTGATGTTCCCTTGAGCAAGGCACTTAACCCTAATTTATCCTGTAAGTTGTTCTGGATAAGAATGTCTGCTAAATTAATATATGGAGTGCGTATGCAGACAGCGCATCCCCCTCTCACAGGCAGAGTGGAGAGACAACAGCTGACACAACACTGTGGAATGTCCAGTATATACACAGAGGAGTAGGTTTCCTGGGGAGGGAGAAGCTGTCACACCTTTTGGTGAGTGACTAACTAGCTGTAACTGCTGTGGAGCTGGCCGAGAGGTCTGATCCGGCTACTGTGACAGGCCCGATTGGGAGGGTGACTGACTAAAAACAAACCACACACCATCTCTTATGACATCACGCATCCCAGGCCAAGACACCTGACACCAATAGGATTTACGTGTGAAGTATGAGCTGAAAAGTGTCGACGCCAGGAGATATTCCAGGGTTTGTGGGGAGGATGGGACAGTGGGACAGAGACCGCTGCCAAGTGAAAAGCCTGTGTGTGTGTGTGTTTACATTTCCCAACAGTAGATGGTGTAACACTCATCATCTTTACTGACTCTGACACAGTCTGACTCATCAGTCTTTACACCAATCACAATAAAGACCCAACCGAGACATTTCTGCCTCCAACAAAGAGATGAAAGTTCTCAGACTAAACCAAGTCTACCAATCACAATAAAGGCCAAGCCAAAACATCCTACATCATCCACTGTGATATCACTGCTCTATACATCACTTGTTCCTAAAGCTTTTAGCCCTGTGACCGACCTAAACCTTTTAGCCCTGTGACCCACCTAAACCTTTTAGCCCTGTGACCCACCTAAACATTTTAGCCCTGTGACCCACCTAAACCTTTTAGCCCTGTGACCCACCTAAACCTTTTAGCCCTGTGACCCACCTAAACCTTTTAGCCCTGTGACCCACCTAAACCTTTTAGCCCTGTGACCCACCTAAAGCTTTGGGAGTCTTCTCATGACTCAACATGTCACCAGGACCAATGCCATAGACTCGATTGTGACTAGCAGGTCACCTCTCACCCATCGGGAAACAGTGAAGTAGGCATTGCAGAGATGTGTTTACCGTCAACAGCAGGCCAACTGTTCCTAAGCAACAGGTTGTACATCACACCATTATTACACTACTGTTCCTCTGCCTGTCTGGCTGTCCTGTTTCTGTCTTTTACTAAAGCAAAGAAGGGCTCTGCTGTGTTACCGTCAACAGCAGTGTGTGTGTGTGTGTGTGTGTGTGTGTGTGTGTGTGTGTGTGTGTGTGTGTGTGTGTGTGTGTATGTGTGTGTGTCTACGCACTGGCTGAGGAGGAGGGTTAGAGACAGCCATGCCCAAACATGGAACCCCAGTCTGAACACATGGCTACCTGGGAGGTCTGGAGCAGAGAGGGGTAGGAGGACACAAGTAGAGATGGAAAGAGAGAAGAGGAATATGTGCTGACTTTCAGATGGTATTTAATCAACTAATAAAGTCAACAGTTATATGGACCTCATCATAGACACCCCCCCATCTTGCCCCCCCACCTCATCGGCAGACTCGACAGCCTTGGTTTCTCAAATGATTGCCTCGCCTGGTTCACCAACTACTTCTCTGATAGAGTTCAGTGTGTCAAATCGGAGGGTCTGCTGTCCGGACCTCTGGCAGTCTCTATGGGGGTGCCACAGGGTTCAATTCTTGGACCGACTCTCTTCTCTGTATACATCAATGAGGTCGCTCTTGCTGCTGGTGAGTCTCTGATCCACCTCTACGCAGACGACACCATTCTGTATACTTCCGGCCCTTCTTTGGACACTGTGTTAACAACCCTCCAGGCAAGCTTCAATGCCATACAACTCTCCTTCCGTGGCCTCCAATTGCTCTTAAATACAAGTAAAACTAAATGCATGCTCTTCAACCGATCGCTACCTGCACCTACCCGCCTGTCCAACATCACTACTCTGGACGGCTCTGACTTAGAATACGTGGACAACTACAAATACTTAGGTGTCTGGTTAGACTGTAAACTCTCCTTCCAGACCCATATCAAACATCTCCAATCCAAAGTTAAATCTAGAATTGGCTTCCTATTTCACAACAAAGCATCCTTCACTCATGCTGCCAAACATACCCTTGTAAAACTGACCATCCTACCAATCCTCGACTTTGGCGATGTCATTTACAAAATAGCCTCCAATACCCTACTCAACAAATTGGATGCAGTCTATCACAGTGCAATCCGTTTTGTCACCAAAGCCCCATATACTACCCACCATTGCGACCTGTACGCTCTCGTTGGCTGGCCCTCCCTTCATACTCGTCGCCAAACCCACTGGCTCCATGTCATCTACAAGACCCTGCTAGGTAAAGTCCCCCCTTATCTCAGCTCGCTGGTCACCATAGCATCTCCCACCTGTAGCACACGCTCCAGCAGGTATATCTCTCTAGTCACCCCCAAAACCAATTCTTTCTTTGGCCGCCTCTCCTTCCAGTTCTCTGCTGCCAATGACTGGAACGAACTACAAAAATCTCTGAAACTGGAAACACTTATCTCCCTCACTTGCTTTAAGCACCAACTGTCAGAGCAGCTCACAGATTACTGCTCCTGTACATAGCCCACCTATAATTTAGCCCAAACAACTACCTCTTTCCCAACTGTATTTAATTTTTATTCATTTATTTATTTTGCTCCTTTGCACCCCATTATTTTTATTTCTACTTTGCACATTCTTCCATTGCAAAACTACCATTCCAGTGTTTTACTTGCTATATTGTATTTACTTTGCCACCATGGCCTTTTTTGCCTTTACCTCCCTTCTCACCTCATTTGCTCACATTGTATATAGACTTGTTTATACTGTATTATTGACTGTATGTTTGTTTTACTCCATGTGTAACTCTGTGTCGTTGTATCTGTCGAACTGCTTTGCTTTATCTTGGCCAGGTCGCAATTGTAAATGAGAACTTGTTCTCAACTTGCCTACCTGGTTAAATAAAGGTAAAATAAAATAAATAAAATAAAATCCCTCTCATCTCCTGCTCTCCTCTCCCCCTCTCATCTCCTCCTCTCATCTCCTCCTCTCCCCCTCTCATCTCCTCCTCTCCCCCTCTCAACTCCTCCTCTCCCCTTCTCATCTCCTCCTCTCCCCCTCTCATCTCCTCCCCTCTCCCTCTCATCTCCTCCTCATCTCCTCCTCTCATCTCCTCCTCTCCCCCTCTCATCTCCTCCTCTCCCCTTCTCATCTCCTTATCTCCCCCTCTCATCTCCTCCTCTCCCCCTCTCATCTCCTCCTCTCACCCTCTCATCTCCTCCTCTCATCTCCTCCTCTCATCTAAGAGCCATGTTTACAGACCTGGTTGCGGACCACGGTTCCGTCCACAGGGTCGATGTACTCAAAGTTATCAGCCCGCTCCACACTGTAGACGTTAGTCCCCACAGCAAACTTCTGGGTAAGAAAGGCCTTGTCTGTGATCACCCCCTCCAAGTCTCTCATCAGGTAGAATGCAGCTCTGGGGTCCACGCCTTCATAGTCAAACCTGGGAACACATACACACAAGCATGAATGTGGCATAAAGACACACTCCTAGAAACCACAAGCTTAGAGACAAACACAGAAAGAAGCATCCCCGTCTATTCAAGTCTATTAGATAAGGACATGACATCGTCAATGTGTCTTTCTGTGTTCACTACACATGTATTGCAATCCACTGATTGATTTATTGGTTGATTGATTGATGTATTGGTTGTTTGAGTGATTGATTGATTGTTTGATTGATTTATGGATTGGTTGGTTGAGTGATTGACTTCATTATTGATTGGTTGGTTGAGTGATTGATTGATTGCATAGCAGAGTGACCTGCAGAAGTAGTTGCGTCCGAGCTTGGCCCAGTGGTCCTTGACGATTTCCTCCACGCCCTGTTTCCTGACAGCCATGATGGACAGCCACACCAGCACCGACCACAGACCATCCTTCTCACGGATGTGGTCTGAACCTGGACAAGAGACACAAGTTCGCCCAGGAAACCATAAATCTTTATAACCATGTTATAACCTTGTATAAAAACCTTCATAACCCTGTTATTACCTGTTATAATCATATGGAGCAGAGTGGGATGATGGACTAACATGGGATATTTAGAAAGGGAAGTTATCCTGTAGGATAACAAGATGAGGCTAGGTCTATGTCATAGGCATTTTAACAGGCATTCTGACAGGCATTCTGACAAGAACCCTTCAGTTCAACTCTGAGCCATAGAATTTAACAGCCGCTAGTTTTATTTATCTGTCTCTCACACAAACACTGAACGCCTCTCCTGGGTGGCTGATGGCTATCCGCAGCTATCCACACCAAGGAAGGGTGTGTTTGATTTTCGTATGGCCACATATGCTGAATGTATGTGCTATATTTGTACATTTGATTCATTTAGCAGACATTCTTATCTAGCGAGTGACAAGCAAGGTATTTGGATAGTAGGGTCAACAATATACTGATAATACCAAACGTTAGGAACACCTTTTTATTGAACCTTTATTTAACCAGGTGGCCAGTTGAGAACAAGTTCTCATTTACAACTGCGACCTGGCCAAGATAAAGCAAAGCAGTGCGACACAAACAACAACACAGAGTTACACATGGAATAAACAAACACAGTCAATAATACAGTCTAAGTGTACAAATGAGGTAGGATAAGGGAGGTAAGACAATAAATAGGCCATAGTGGCGAAATAATTACAATATAGCAATTAAACACTGGAATGATAGATGTGCAGAAGATGAATGTGCAAGTAGAGATACTGGGGTGCAAAGGAGCAAAATCAATCAAATAAATAACAGCATGGGATGAGGTAGTTGGATGGGCTATTTACAGATGGGCTATGTACAGGTGCAGTGATCTGTGAGCTGCTCTGACAGCTGGTGCTTAAAGTTAGTGAGGGAGATATGAGTCTCCAGCTTCAGTGATTCTTCAAATTCGTTCCAGTCAATGGCAGCAGTGAACTGGAAGGAAAGGAGGAATTGGAAGGAAGGAATTGGTTTTGGGGGTGACCAGTGAAATATACCTGCTGGAGCGTGTGCTACAGGTGGGTGCTGCTATGGTGACCAATGAGCTGAGATAAGGCAGGGCTTAACCTAGCAAAGACTTATAGATGACCTGGAGCCAGTGGGTTTGACGACGAATATGAAGCAAGGGCCAGCCAACGAGAGCATATAGGTTGCAGTGGTGGGTATTATATGGGGCTTTGGTGAAAAAACAGATGGCACTGTGATAGAATGCATCCAATTTGCTGAGTAGAGTGTTGGAGGCTATTTTGTAAATGACATCGCCGAAGTCAAGGATCAGTAGGATAGTCAGTTTTACGAGGGTATGTTTGGCAGCATGAGTGAAGGATGCTTTGTTGCGAAATAGGACACCGATTCTAGATTTAATGTTGGATTGGAGATGCTTAAGGTGAGTCTGGAAGGAGATTTTACAGTCTAACCAGACACCTAGGTATTTGTAGTTGTCCACATATTCTAAGTCAGAACCGTCCAGAGTAGTGATGCTGGACGGGCGAGCAGGTGTGCGCAGCGATCGATTGAAGAGCATGCATTTAGTTTTACTTGCATTTAAGAGCAGTTGGTGGCCATGGCATTGAAGCTCATCTGGAGGTTTGTTAACACAGTGTTCAAAGAGGGGCCAGAAGTATACAGAATGGTGTCGTCTGCGTAGAGGTGGATCAGAGAATCACCAGCAGCAAGAGCGACATCATTGAGGTATACAGAGAAGAGAGTCAGCCCGAGAATTGAACCATGTGGCACCCCCATAGAGACTGCCAGAAGTTTGGACAACAGGCCCTCCGATTTGACACACTGAACTCTATCATAGAAGTAGTTGGTGAACCAGGCGAGGCAGTCATTTGAGAAACCAAGGCTGTTGAGTCTGCCGATAAGAATGTGGTGATTGACAGAGTCGAAAGCCTTGGCCAGGTCGATGAATACAGCTGCACAGTATTGTCTCTTATTGATGGCGGTTATGATATCGTTTAGGACCTTGAGCATGGCTGAGGTGCACCCATGACCAGCTCGGAAACCAGATTGCATAGCGGAGAAGGTACAGTGGGATTCAAATAGTCGGTGATCTGTTTGTTAACTTGTCTTTCGAAGACCTTAGAAAAGCAGGGTAGGATGGATATAGGTCTGTAGCAGTTTGGGTCTAGAGTGTCTCCCCATTTGAAGAGGGGGATGACCACGGTAGCTTTGCAATCTTTGGGAATCTCAGACAATAACGAAAGAGAGGTTGAACAGGCTAGTAATAGGGGTTGCAACAATTTTGGCGGAAGATTTTAGAAAGAGAGGGTCCAGGTTGTCTAGCCTGATGTCTGTCTGATTTGTAGGGGTCAATATTTTGCAGCTCTTTCAGAACATCAGCTATCTGGATTTGGGTGAAGGAGAAATGGGGAGCCTCCGGCAAGTTGCTTGGGGGGGGGGTACAGGGCTGTTGATCGGGGTAGGGGTAGCCAGGTGGAAAGCATGACCAGCCGTAGAAAAATGCTGATTGAAATTCTCAATTATCATGGATTTATAGGTGGTGACAGTGTTTCCTAGCCTCAGTGCAGTGGGCAGCTGGGAGGAGGTGCTCTTATTCTCAGTGGACTTTACAGTGTCCCAGAACTTTTTGGAGTTTGTACTACAGGATGCAAATTTCTGTTTGAAAAAGATAGCCTTCGCTTTCGTAACTGCCTGTGTATATTCAATGCTAATGCACTATGCCACAGGATGTTTTTGTGCTGGTCAAGGGCAGTAAAGTCTGGAGTGAATCAAGGGCTATATCTTTTCCTGGTTCGAAATTGTTTGAATGGGGCATGCTTATTTAAGATGGTGAGGGAAACACTTTTAAAGAATAACCAGGCATCCTCTACTGATGGAATGAGGTCAATATCCTTCCAGGATACCCAGGTCAGGTCATTAGAAACGCCTGCTCGCTGAAGTGTTTTAGGAAGCGTTTGACAGTGATGAGGGGTGGTCGTTTGACCGCAGACCCATTACAGACACAGGCAATGAGGCAGTGATCGCTGAGATCCTGGTTGAAGACAGCAGAGGTGTATTTGGAGGGCAGGTTGGTCAAGATGATATCTATGAGGGTGCCCGTGTTTACGGATTTTGGGTACCTGGTAGGTTCATTGATAATTTGTGTGAGATTGAGGGCATCAAGCTTAGATTGTAGAATGGCCGGGGTATCATGCATGTCCCAGTTCACGTCAACTAACAGCACGAGCTCTGAAGATAGATGGGGGGCAATCAATTCACATATGGTGTCCACGGCACAGCTGGGGGTAGAAGGTGGTCTATAGCAAGTGGCAACGGTGAGAGACTTGTTTCTGGAAAGGTGGATTTTTAAAAGTAGCAGCTCAAATTGTTTAGGCACAGACCTGGATAGTAAGACAGAACTCTGCAGGCTATCGCTGCAGTAGATTGCAACTCCGCCCCCTTTGGCAGTTCTATCTTGTCAGAAAATGTTATAGTTAGGGATGGAGATTTCAGGATTTTGGTGGTCTTCCTAAACCAGGATTCAGACACGGCTAGGGCATCCGAGTTGGCAGAGTGTGCTAAAGCAGTGAATAAAACAAACTTAGGGAGGAGGCTTCTAATGTTAACATGCATGAAACCAAGGCTTTTACAGTTACAGAAGTCAACAAATGAGAGCGCCTGGGGAATGGGAGTGGAGCTAGGCACTGCAAGGCCTGGATTAACCTCTACATCACCAGAGGAACAGAGTAGGAGTAGGATAAGGGTATGGCTAAAGGCTATAAGAAATGGTTGTCTAGTACATTTGGAACAGCGAGTAAAAGGAGCATGTTTCTGGACACGGTAGAATAGATTCAAGGTATAATGTACAGACAAATGTATGGTAGGATGTGAATACAGTGGAGGTAAACCTATGCATTGAGTGACGATGAGAGAGATATTGTCTCTAGCAATATAATTTAAACCAGGTGAGGTCACCGCATGTGTGGGAGGTGGAACTAAAGGGTTAGCTAAGACGTATTGAGCAGGGCTAGAGGCTCTACTGTGAAATAAGGCAATAATCGCTAACCAAAACAGCAATGGACAAGGCATATTGACATGATGTTGCCCTCTTTGAGTACAGCGAGCACCATCCCCCACTCTCTGCTTCTACAACCAGACTGCTGTGGTCAGAGGTCGTAAATTCCTAAGGAAGACCCTGCCTCATGGACACACAGTTATAGAGAGTAGTTTTCATGGAGACAAAGGAAATCCTTTCACCTCACAGAACGTGAGGTACGAACAAATTTCATGTTCCAGAGAAAGTGTAAAAGATCGGTGAAGAATCCAGCTACGAACTGGTGCGTTTGGCACAACTTGGCAAGCTCAAGAGAGACGGTGTGGCCACATTACCATAACGCTGTTTATATAATAGCCTCAGATATGAGGTTTACATCTAATTGTTCTATAATGATGAATGAGTGAGGCTGATACTGTTTGAATAATGGTGTAATATGATTGTGGACTGTTTAATGAATAATTTTGCACGCCCAATTTTTCAGTTTTTGATTTGTTAAAAAAGTTTGAAATATCCAATAAATGTCGTTCCACTTCATGATTGTGTCCCACTTGTTGTTGATTCTTCACAAAAAAATACAGTTTTATATCTTTATGTTTGAAGCCTGAAATGTGGCAAAAGGTCGCAAAGTTCAAGGGGGCCGAATACTTTTGCAAGGCACTGTATGTAATATGTTATATTAATGGAGGTGAGAGTCATACTTTACGGAGCAGAATGTACATTATGTAGAAATGATACATCAACCATGGCACTGGGCTCTATGGATTTAAATTACAATGGACAAAAAAAGCGGACTAATGTTCATAACATGACATGAATGAAAGCTCCAGCCAACAGGAAGAGAGAGATAGGATCGAACCCTGAGCTCTGAGTGACGAGCATACTCCTGATTTACTGCTTAGCTCCATTTAGATGTTTGGCCTTAAAGCAGAAACTCACACAGCACTCTGTCCATCTCTTTCTCTTCCCTTTTCTCCCCTGCTCTCATCCTCCTCTTCTGTATTTCACTTAATTACCTCTTGTTCTACTGTCCTCCTGTTTCTGTCTCTCTTTTCCGCTCTCTCTCTTGCTCACTTCAACCTGCTCCGTTTCTTTATCCTGTTCCCTCTCACTTCTTTCTTTCTATCTCCATACTCACCTTTCCCTTTCTATCTCTCTCTCCATCTCAGATTCCTCACACTCTCTCTCCACTGAAGAGATTGATACAGAGAGAGAGAGACATAAACAGAGAGAAACAGAGATAGATAGATAGAGAGAGAGAGAGAGAGAGAGAGAGAGAGAGAGAGAGAGAGAGAGAGAGAAAGAAAGAAGGGTAATAAGAGTTAGCTGCAAGGAGAGAGTTTTTCCTGGTGGGCTGAGAAGCAGCAGCAGCTGCCGGCAGAGGCCCGTGGGTTCTGGTGATTCACGGAGCTCCTCTCTCCTTTTATAGCAGAAGAATGGGGATTATTCACACACACAACACACGGCACCTCAAATCTATTAGGCTGGGATGACTCCGACCAGAGGCAGGCCTCTATTTATGGATGTGATGAACTGTATACGGATCAGAGGAGGCTGGTGGGAGGAGCTATACGAGGATGGGCTAATTATAATGACTGGAATGGAATAAATGGAACGGTATCAAACACATGAAACATATGAAACCAAATGATTGGCTCCATTCCATTGATTCCATTCCAGCCATTACAATGAGCCCATTCTTCTAGAGCTCATCCCACCTGCCTCCTCTGATATGGCTGTCTAGGAACAGACAGGCTTTTACTGAAAGGTGAGCAAACTCAGCTGCTGACAAGCTGCAGTACGACTCAGGTGAATGTCAAACAGGAGTAGAGAGAAACAGTCAGTAACACTCACTTGTCCCGAAGCTCTCCTCTCCGCAGAGCGAGCACCTCCCAGAGTCCATCAGGTTCCCAAAGAATCTCCAGCCTGTAGGAGTCTCATACAGCGTCACCTTCAGGGCTTTGGCCACCCTGTGCACGCACGCACACACACACACACACACACACACACACACACACACACACACACACACACACACACACACACACACACACACACACACACACACACACACACACACACACACACACACACACACACACACACAGGAGAGAGCACAGATTAGTTTGTTACATTATGTTACATACATTATTTAACAGACACACAGTGTGTTCAGGGAATCATTTGGATTATACAACACACCTCTGGAGAACATTATCAACACCAGCCTTTCTCCAATGTTTGAGCAGCCCCTTTCTCAAGTTAAGACAGTGAGAGCTCACAAACTACAAACTTACCTTCCAGGCTGCTGGCCTGAAAAAGTAGTCATCTACTCATCCAATATCTTAATAACAAAGCTAGATAACCTTTCAAATAACGTTAGTTTTGAGAATGAGCCATGCACTCGCTCTCTCAGTCACACAGAGAGAGAGAGAGAGAGAGAGAGAGAGGGAGAGGGAGAGGGAGAGGGGAAGGGAAGGAGGGAGGGAGATAAAGTTAGAGGTAAAGGGCAGATAGACAGGGAAAGAGTTATAGGTAAAGGGCAGATAGACAGGGAGAGAGTTAGAGGTAAAGGGCAGATAGACAGGGAGAAAGAGAAGGAGTTATAGGTAAAGGGCAGATAGGCAGGGAGAAAGAGAGGGAGTTATAGGTAAAGGGCAGATAGACAGGGAGAGAGTTAGAGGTAAAGGGCAGATAGACAGGGAGAAAGAGAAGGAGTTATAGGTAAAGGGCAGATAGACAGGGAGAAAGAGAGGGAGTTATAGGTAAAGGGCAGATAGACAGGGAGAAAGAGAGGGAGTTATAGGTAAAGGGCAGATAGACAGGGAGAAAGAGAGGGAGTTATAGGTAAAGGGCAGATAGACAGGGAGAAAGAGAGGGAGAGAGGGAGAGGTAAGGAGGAAGATAGACAGGGAGAAAGAGAGGGAGAGGTAAAGAGGAAGATAGACAGGGAGAAAGAGAGGGAGAGGTAAGGAAGGAGGAAGATAGACAGGGAGAAAGAGAGGGACAGGTAAGGAGGAAGATAGACAGGGAGAAAGAGAGGGAGAGAGTTAGAGGTAAAGGGAAGATAGACAGGGAGAAAGAGAGGGAGAGAGTTAGAGGTAAAGGGAAGATAGACAGGGAGAGAGTTAGAAGTAAAGGGAAGTTAGACAGAGAGAAAGAGAGGGAGAGGTAAGGAGGAAGATAGACAGGGAGAAAGAGAGGGAGAGAGTTAGAGGTAAAGAGGAAGATAGACAGGGAGAAAGAGAGGGAGAGAGTTAGAGGTTAAGAGGAAGATAGACAGGGAGAAAGAGAGGGAGAGAGTTAGAGGTTAAGGGAAGATAGACAGGGAGAAAGAGAGGGAGAGGTAAGGAAGGAGGAAGATAGACAGGGAGAAAGAGAGGGAGAGGTAAAGAGGAAGATAGACAGGGAGAAAGAGAGGGAGAGGTAAGGAAGGAGGAAGATAGACAGGGAGAAAGAGAGGGAGAGGTAAAGGGAAGATAGACAGGGAGAAAGAGAGGGAGAGGTAAAGAGGAAGATAGACAGGGAGAAAGAGAGGGAGAGGTAAAGAGGAAGATAGACAGGGAGAAAGAGAGTGAGAGGTAAAGGGAAGATAGACAGGGAGAAAGAGAGGGAGAGGTAAAGGGAAGATAGACAGGGAGAAAGAGAGGGAGAGGTAAAGAGGAAGATAGACAGGGAGAAAGAGAGGGAGAGGTAAAGAGGAAGATAGACAGGGAGAAAGAGAGGGAGAGGTAAAGAGGAAGATAGACAGGGAGAAAGAGAGGGAGAGGTAAGGAAGGAGGAAGATAGACAGGGAGAAAGAGAGGGAGAGAGTTAGAGGTACAGGGAAGATAGACAGGGAGAAAGAGAGGGAGAGGGGGTACTAATTTGTAGGGTACTTATTTGTCGGGTACTAAATTGTAGGGTACTTCCTCTCTGATAGAGAAGTGAGCTTGCCAAAGTTTTGGTATACGATGGCCCCTCCCTAATGCTTCAAAGCATCTGAAAGGACGACAACCATCATTTCTCCACTTCTGGCATGACTCCAAAAATGAGTTGTTCAATAAAACATGCAACTAACAGAACTATTTTGCTGCTATTGGAAACACTGCTGATCACTTCAATTCTGGATTGTGGAATTCTGTAGGAATTCTGAGAGGGGGTCAGACATTAAGATGTTGTCATAAACCCACAGTAACATACTGCAGCTGTGTGTATGTGTGTGTGTGTGTGTGTGTGTGTGTGTGTGTGTGTGTGTGTGTGTGTGTGTGTGTGTGTGTGTGTATGTGTGTGTGTGTGTGTGTGTGTGTGTGTGTGTGTGTGTGTGTGTGTGTGTGTGTGTGTGTGTGTGTGTGTGTGTATGTATGTATGTGTGTGTGTGTTATTATTACCAAATAAGAGTAAGGCCTTTTTTTCCCTCTGAGGGAAGGGCTCTGGAGCAGAAAGCCTGGCATTCCTACAAGAATATGGAAACTCTGAACATTTAACTCACTGTTGACGTTTCAATCACGTCTGCAGCCAACACAAGTATCCGGCACGGCCCTGGTCAGGCAGAACGTTGCTCCAACGTTAGGGGGATGTTGGGACAGGGTTGTTTATTTTAAAAGGCATCATAACAATACTGAGGGAATGTGGTGCTTTTCTAGGGCTTTAATGCTTGTACCAGCTGTGCCCCGACCAAAACATAGCATAAACACCAGGCCCCTTCAGAGCTGTCACACACACACACACACACACACACACACACACACACACACACACACGCATATACCACACACATACACACACATGCTCGCCACCAAGCTTAGGACTCTGGGTCTGAACACCTCCCTCTGCAACTGGATCCTAGACTTCCTTACAGGTCGACCACAGGTGGTGAGGGTGGGCAACATCACCTCCACCACGCTGCCCCTCAACACAGGGGCCCCACAGGGGTGTGTGCTTTGTCCCCTCCTGTTCCCCCACAACCGTGTAGCCACGCATAACTCCAACACCATCATTAAGTTTGCTGACGCCACAACAGTGGTAGGCCTGATCACCGACAACGATGAGACAGCCTACAGAGACCTGGCAGTGTGGTGCCAGGACAACAACCTCTCCAACGTCAGCAAGACCAAGGAGCTGGGGGCACGTGCCATCCACATCGACGGGGGTTGCAGTGGAGCAGGTCAAGAGTTTCAAGTTCCTCAGTGTCCAAATCACTAAATACTTAAAATGGTCCAAACACACAAGCACAGTTGTGAAGAAGGCACGACAGCGCCTCTTCCCCCTTAGGAGGTAGAAAAAGTTTGGCATGGGCACTCAAATCCTCAAAATGTTATACAGCTGTACCATTGAGAGCATCTTGTTAAAGACAACCACCCAAGCCATATACTATTCTCTCTGCTTCTGCATGGCAAGCGGTACCGGTGTATCAAGTCTGGAACAAACAGCCTCTTGAACAGCTTACAGCATATCCCCAAGTAAACGGTCTGATAAATAGCTAACAAAATAGCTACATGGACTATCTGAGTTAACCTTGTATCTTTATTGACCTTTTAGTTGTATTTTTGCACTGTCTCTGTGCACACTCACAGACACTACACACTCACAGAACCTACACACTCACAGACCCTACACACTCACAGACACTACACACTCACAGATACTACACACTCACAGACGCTACACACTCACAGACACTACACACTCACAGACCCTACACACTCACAGACACTACACACTCACAGACACTACACACTCACAGACACTACACACTCACAGACACTACACTCACAGACCCTACACACTACACTCACAGACACTATACACTCACAGACCCTACACACACTCACAGACACTACACACTCACAGACACTATACACTCACAGACCCTACACACTCACAGACACTATACACTCACAGATACTATACACTCACAGACCCTACACACTCACAGACACTACACACTCACAGACCCTACACACTCACAGACACTACACACTCACAGACACTATACACTCACAGACCCTACACACTCACATACACTATACACTCACAGATACTATACACTCACAGACACTATACACTCACAGACCCTATACACTCACAGACACTATACACTCACAGACACTACACACTCACTATACACTCACAGACACTATACACTCACAGACCCTACACACTCACAGACACTACAAACTCACAGACACTATACACTCACAGACCCTATACACTCACAGACACTATACACTCACAGACACTATACACTCACAGACACTATACACTCACAGACCCTATACACTCACAGACACTATACACTCACAGACACTACACACTCACAGACCCTACACACTCACAGACCCTACACACTCACAGACCCTACACACTCACAGACACTACACACTCACAGACCCTACACACTCACAGACCCTACACACTCCCAGACCCTACACACTCACATACCCTACACACTCCCAGACCCTACACACTCACATACCCTACACACTCACATACCCTACACACTCACATACCCTACACACTCAAAGACCCTACACACTCACATACCCTACACACTCACAGAGCCACTCACATACAAGCTGCTGCTACTCTGTTTATCTTATTTCCTGTTGCCTAATCACCTTACCCCTATACTGCACATATCTACCTCCATAACTCTGCACATGTAAATATGGTATTGGAACTGACCCTGTATATACAGTCGTATACTTACATATTGTGTTCTTCATATTTCTTCTTATTTCTCGTGTTTTTTTTGTAGTATTACATTGTTATTGATTATTTCATTGTTGGGTTTTGAGTTTACAATAAATACATTTCACTGTACCTGTGCATGTGCCATTAAAACCTGAAACACAGACACTCCTTGAACTACCTGACAGCATCAGGATCAGGGCCTCCTCACAGCTGACATAACCACAACATTGAGTTTTCTTAATAAACTACCACAAAGGGGAAGGGGGCAGTTTCTGGTTGGCTGGGTTGACTACCTTCATGCTGGTAGTTAAACGCAAAAACAGACAAAACAGACAAGTACTTCAGTGATGATAGCAGATATGGGCACAGAGAGTTTTTCACACCAGTATTACTTATCCCAAGGCTGGGTCCTGATTCAAAGACCTGGAAGTCAAATACAGAGATCAAATATTCATTGTCATTTAATTAACATGATGCAATAATGATACATTTTACTCAATAACACAAAGATGTATTGTTTATCTCTTATAAGTCTAATTACAAAAAGCTATTCTATGTTCAGTATGATGTTTCCATGACGTTGTTGACTAGGAGAAGTCAGTCAGTATTTTGGCTCTGATAAGTATGCTCATATCCAAATGTCAATCAAATGATTAAAGGCTGACATTTCTCTGCTCCCCAATATAAAGAGACATGTTAGAAAGAAACACTTGGATGAGCACGACTTCTCTCTCTCTCTCTCTCTCTCTCTGCCTCCCTCCCTCCATCTCTCTTCACAATGAAATCTGTCTCTTTCCCAGCTGTCTTTGCCAGAAAGTAGGGATGCTGGCAGTCAAGTGTTACTTGAGATGTGTGTGTTTGTGTGTGTGTGTGTGGGGGGGGGATTTAAGGTCCTGTTTTTCACTGGTTCATCCTAGTAAAAGGGACAACAGTGGCCTAGCCTAACCTCTCCCCCTCCCTCTTTCCTCCATCCTCCCCCTCCCTCTCTCCTCCATCCTCCTTCTCCCTCTCTCCTCCATCCTCTTCCTCCCTCTCTCCTCCCTCTCCTCCATCTTCCTCCTCCTCTCTCCTCCATCCTCCTCCTCTCTTCCATCTTCCTCCTCCCTCTCTCCTCCATCTTCCTCCTCCCTCTCTCCACCCCTCTTCCCCTTCCCTCTCTCCTCCCCTCTTTCTGCTCCCTCTTTCCTCCCCTCTTCCTCATCTCTCCTCTTCCCCCTCCTCCTGCTCCCTATCTCATCCCCTCTTCCTCCTCCCTCTCTCCTCCCCTCTTCCTGCTCCCTCTCTCCTCCTCCTCTCTTCCTGCTCCCTCTCTTCTCCCATCCTCCCAACCCTGGAGTAGCCAAAGGAGAGGCAGATGTTTCCTCTCCCAAAATTCCTCTCCCACCTTCCCTTCCCTCACTGGAACAACATAAGACTTCCCTCGCTTGCACACACACACACACACACACACACACACACACACACACACACACACACACACACCCCTGAAATGCTGGCCAGCCGGGGTGAGAGATTTAGCGCCTCTTTGTCGGCTGCTAGCCCTGCCATGGTCAAACCTATAAACTTCCTGCTCCACAAAACACATCCTCTAACTGCCTTCACACACACGCACGCACGCATACACACACTCGCACACACACACAGGGTTTCTCTCACACTCCTAAAAAGATTACTTCTGGGCTGAGGCCATTATACAATTCTACAGCACCCCACCACTCAACAGGGGCCACACTCTGGGACTCACTAAATAAGACCCTTGAGAGACAGCCACAGATACAGTACATGGACACAACAAGTGTGTGTGTGTGTGTGTGTGTGTGTGTGTGTGTGTGTGTGTGTGTGTGTGTGTGTGTGTGTGTGTGTGTGTGCGTGACTGAGTGCGTGCATGCATGTGTGTGAGTGTGTGTGTGTGTGTGTGTGTGTGTGTGTGCGACTGTGTGCTTGCATGCATGTGTGTGAGTGAGTGTGTGTGTGTGTGCGACTGTGTGCTTGCGTGCATGTGTGTGAGTGTGTGTGTGCGACTGTGTGCTTGCATGCATGTGTGTGAGTGAGTGTGTGTGTGTGCGACTGTGTGCTTGCGTGCATGTGAGTGAGTGTGTGTGTGATTGTGGGCCATATGGCCTGTGTGTATTATAAGGGTGTTGGATTACCTTGCGGTGCAGTGGGACTTGTGACAATCCCCTTTCATGTGTGAGTATGTGTTGGAACAGGACATGCAGTCAAAGGAAACTGAGGCAATGCTATCAGTGTGGCCGTTTCTACAGCATAAGACACAGCCCCAGGTAACGAGCTGTGTGACGCAAGTGTGTATGGGCGTGTGTTCGTGTGTGTGGTCGTGCCAGCGTACATGTGTGTGTGACCAGCTCCAAGACGGGCCATTAATGATGTGACGTCACCTCAACCTCACATGTCCACACAGGGTTAGCGCCAGCGGCCGGCCTCAGCACCCTGAGAGATGGGCTGGGAGTGATCTCATTTCCTCCATGGCTGCCAGCGCTAACAGGAGGAGGGTCAGAGGCCAGGGTGACACACACCAACACACAATGTCGTGATCTCACCTTTCACACCACTGCTCTGGAACAGCCTTTATGGTTAGGTCCCAGTGTGTGGTCCCCTGGGCTGTGTTTATAGGCAGTGTGTGTGTCAGCGTTCATTTCGTACATAACTATGACAAACAACCTATTTTTCCTGACAACCTAATGACAATAACGAGTCGAGATGCCATGAAAAAAAAAACTGTGACAAATGAGTTTTCATTTTAGTTGACGAAAATGTGACGAGACTAGAATTCCACCTGAGACTAATACACATTCAATTTGCCATGAAGATCCTTTTCATCTGTTTTGTCCAATCATAAGCAAACATACCTTTGCAGACTATTTAATGCGATCCTCTCATTGGCAGAGTTAACGTCTTTCAGTTGCGTGATCTGATTGAGTTGGGCCTCCTTTCCCAGAGCCTTCGTAGTGTTAAGCTCATCGTTAGAACCATCTTACGATGTATCTTTCGCAGCCAATCTGTTTCCCAGAGCCTTCGTTACTAACGTTGCTCTTGAAAGCCTTAGTACAACTACGAGTGATCTAGACCACTCGTAGAGCAGCCACAGTGCTTCGTCAGATGGATTTTGACCTTCCATGTAACTTTCTCCGCTAAACATAGAATCAAGATGTTTAGGCTATACGTATCTGTCTGACTGTGACTGCCGATAACTTCAGAACAAAGTTGACTACAAATACAAAGTTGCCAAAGTATTTGCGATTGTTACAAACAACTTTATAATAAAACAATACTTCGATTGAAAACTGAAATGACTGCATTAAAAGAAAAAAAGGCCTATAAATGGGCCTATATATTTACATTGCCTTCAGAAACTATTCATACCCCTTGACGTTTTTAACAATTTGAAAATGAAATACAGATATATCTCAATTACATAATTCACACCCCTAAGTGAATACATTTTAGAATCACCTTTGGCCGCAATTACAACTGTGAGTCTTTCTGGGTATGTCTAAGAGCTTTACACACCTGAATTTTACAATATTTGCACATTATTATTTTTAAAATTCTTCATGCTTTGTCAAATTGGTTATTGATCATTGCTAGACATAGATTTCCTTTTCATTTCAAAAACATAATTCCACTTTGATATTATGGGCTATTGTGTGTAGGCCAATGACACTAAATCTAAATTTTATCCATTTTAAATTCAGGCTGTAACACAACTAAATCTGTAAAAAGTCAAGGGGTGTGAATACTATCTGAAGGCACTCTAAATCATATTAAAATATTTAATGGGTGGCGCAGGCGCAGGTCTAGGGCACTGCATCGCAGCGCTAGCTGTGCCACCAGAGACGCTGGGTTCGCGCCCAGGCTCTGTCGCAGCCGGCCGCACAATTGGCCTAGCATTGTCCGGGTTAGGGAGGGTTTGGATGGTAGGGATATCCTTGTCTCATCACGCACCAGCAACTCCTGTGGCAGGCCAGGCGCAGTGCGCGCTAACCAAGGTCGCCAGGTGCACGGTGTTTCCTCCGACACTTTGGTGCGGCTGGCTTCCGGGTTGGATGCGCACTGTGTTGAGAAGCATTGCGGCTTGGTTGGGTTGTGTATCGGAGGACGCATGGCTTTCAACCTTCGTCTCTCCCGAGCCCGTACGGGAGTTGTAGCGATGAGACAAGATAGTAACTAATAATAAATGGATACCACAAAATTGAGGAGAAAAAAGGGGTAAAAAAAAAAAAAATCATATTGAGTCTTATTTTGCTACTAGGCTACTAGTCTGTCATTTTTGCCTCAATATGTTTAATGATGTGTGACAAGATGTGTGCAACGATGTGCCCAACCTGTGGTTTAATAAGCCGCCTCAATATTTGCAGCCATACAGTAGTTGGAAATATCTTTCTAGGAGCTGATCCGTCATCAGTATTGTGTTATAATTGTAATCTTAAGGAAATATTTGAGTGGAGAAGGCTGATCCGAGAGCAGCGTTGCTTTTCTTCGGATCCTATCAGTATCGACACATGGTTTAACGATGCACTTAGCGAATGTTCTCTCTACGTGCAAGTTCGGGAAACACTCTTAAAAAGTTAGCTGGTAAATAATGATGCAACTAGGTACGATCATCGCAATGCTTAAGTTACATCGCAACTGGCACGATCATCGCAATGCTTAAGTTACATCACAACTGGTACGATCATCGTAATGCTTAAGTTACATCACAACTGGTACGATCATCTTAATGCTTAAGTTACATCACAACTGGTACGATCATCTTAATGCTTAAGTTACATCACAACTGGTACGATCATCTTAATGCTTAAGTTACATCACAACTGGTACGATCATCGCAATGCTTAAGTTACATCACAACTGGCACGATCATCGCAATGCTTAAGTTACATCACAACTGGTACGATCATCGCAATGCTTAAGTTACATCACAACTGGTACGATCATCGTAATGCTTAAGTTACATCGCAACTGGTACGATCATCGTAATGCTTAAGTTACATCACAACTGGTACGATCATCGTAATGCTTAAGTTACATCACAACTGGTACGATCATCTTAATGCTTAAGTTACATCACAACTGGTACGATCATCTTAATGCTTAAGTTACATCACAACTGGTACGATCATCTTAATGCTTAAGTTACATAACTGGTACGATCATCGTAATGCTTAAGTTACATCACAACTGGTACGATCATCTTAATGCTTAAGTTACATCACAACTGGTACGATCATCGTAATGCTTAAGTTACATCGCAACTGGTACGATCATCGTAATGCTTAAGTTACATCACAACTGGTACGATCATCTTAATGCAAGTTACATCACAACTGGTACGATCATCGTAATGCTTAAGTTATATCACAACTGGTACAATCATCGTAATGCTTAAGTTACATCACAACTGGTACGATAATCGTAATGCTTAAGTTACATTGCAACTGGGAAACGAGGCCCTGATCTGCCCGGCTCTCCCACACAGCTCAGGCTCTTTTGAACTGATGTGCAGCGCACTTCAACTGGAGCTAACCTAAGATAGCTTTGATCACATCCATGTGTAGTTATTCATCTCACATTTCCCAAATGCGAGTGCAGTTGTTTTTTGTAATGATACTTGCTGAATATTAGGAGTACAGTAATATTACTGGCATTGTTGGAAAGCTCAGATTCTCCCCTTTTAAATGGAATCAATGTTATTTACCCTCATCTCAAGGCTATGACGGGGAGAAAAGAGCATATGCCTAAATTGTTTAACATGCAGCCAATGATTTGTGGCCTATACGGTACAATAGCAGTGTGCCAGCTATATGAGGTGATGGTAAGACTAGTTGAACAAGGCTATCTTAGTGTGCACATCATGGAAGGTAAATATGAATTATTTCATGGAGACAAAATGCACTGATAAATATATGACAAAATGACTGACTAAAACTAGATTAAAATGAGTCGACAACTAAAACTAAGTAGGATGAAATGACAAAATGTGACAAAGACTAAAACATATTTTAGTCATAAAGACTAAAACTAAATCTAAAATATCTGCCAAAATTAACACTGCTGTGTGTATGTGTGTGTGTGTGCGCGTGTGTACGACTGTGTGTGTTTGTGTGTGTGTGTTTGTGTGTACAACTTGTCTATGTGTTTATAAAATCAATCAAACAGAGACATAAAACACAGATGTATACATTTGAGGTGTGTGTGTGTGTGTGTGTGTGTGTGTGTGTGTGTGTGTGTGTGTGTGTGTGTGTGTGTGTGTGTGTGTGTGTGTGTGTGTGTGTGTGTGTGTGTGTGTGTGTGTGTGTGTGTGTGCGTGAGCTCACAATGCCATTCATAGAGGGTGATTCTCCACTCTGAGGCATCCAATCTCTTCAGAGAATTGACCAGGGCAGGTATTTGTGGATTGGGGTCACAAGAGTGGGGGAGAGAGGGAGGAAATAGAGAGGGAGAGGGAGGAAATAGAGAGAGAAAGAGAGCGAGAGAGGGAGAGAGGGAGAAAGAGAGCACGAGAGAGAGAGAGGGAGAAAGAGAGACAGAGCGAGAGAGGGAGAAAGAGAGACAGAGAGAGACGATTGAGAATGGACCAGGTCAGGTATTTGTGGATTGGGTTCGCAAGAGTGGGGGGTGGGGGGGTAGAGACAGAGATGGGTGAGGGGGAGAGGGGGGTCAGGTGATGAGCAGGGGGTGCAGGGTTAGGTGTTGATGAGAAATATGGAAGTTGAAAAATGATAAAGTCCTGTGGAGCATTTCCCCCAGCAGCCATCCACACCTGATTATAAAAACAAAAAGGGCACAGGGTAAACGGACCGTGGTGTGTGTGCGTGTCCTACCTGTCTAGGGCAGTGCTGGTTGCCATACTTCTAGCGAAGCCCTTTAGCCCCAGCTGTCTGAAGTAGGGGATGCAGGAGAGGTTGGCAGCCATGACAGCCAAGGAGTCTGATGGGTTCACAAAGAAACCATTCTCACCCAGGATCATATACCGGTCCTGCGAATACACACACAAATACATACCCTCTTCAACCAGACAACAATCCATGGAGAACTAACCAATACATCATTGATAAAAACATCATGTTAAAGATGAATATCGTTGTTACTCCCGTCCCTACCAGTTGATAAACTGTTGTTTTAATTGCATCTGTCACAATCAAATCAAATGTACGGGACACCTACTTCCTACTAAGATGCATCATCGTGAGCACCGGGGGAGGGCTCCAATAGGACGCAATACAGTAACATAATTCTCCTGATGCTAGGCTAGGTAATTAAGTTAGGCTTATGTGCGTGAGCATGGCACTGCTAGAAATTACTATGTGAAAATGTTGTGGAAAAAATGTGACGTTTGTTTTTTCACAGATATTAGCTGGTTCCATTGCTTAACATCCTGTTATTGACCAGCATATAACTACAGACATAAACATGGCAATTCCAAGTTCCCATGTTCCCCTGTGTCCACATAGGTCCAGTGCTTGATTTGGCTTGCTGTCATGGAACCAAAGGAATATTCCCAAAAGTATAAAACCTGCCCATTTTAGAAGATTCAAACATGGTCCTCAAACATGCTCATCAGCTCTCCAGAATGTGTATTCTAGTACTTTGCATTATTACATCCACTGTTTCTCTCCTCCTCTCAGTTTCAGCTGTCTCACCCCATCTGCATCGAGCGCAGCTCCGAAACCAAAGTCTCCACCCTTCATGGCATCGACCAATGGGGCTGCATATGTGAGGCTGGGCTCTGGAGGCCGGCCCCCAAAGTCCTCCAGGGGGACACAGTTGACGGCAGCGTTGGCAGGAGCCCCCAGCTCATCACACAGGATACGCCGCACATACGGACCCATCACTGACAATAGAATAGAAAATAATAAAATAGAATAGAACACCATGAACATACCACAGCAGTGAGCGCCTGATACAATACTGTTACCAATCTGGTCTTTGCGAGTGTTGTCTTACCTCCATTCATGGCGTCTACGCGTATCTTCAGCTGTTCAGGTCCTGTCAGAAGGGTCTTGATGGCGCTGAAGTCAAAGATGGTTCTCAGCAGGTTGAGGTACACCTCCACTGAGTCCACTATCTCAACTACCAACACACAGGACAGGAGAGGAGTCTTGTGTGTATCTGCATGTGTATATCCACCCAATAGTACATATGCTACTTTGCATGCAAGAACAGAGTGTATGTGTGGTGTATGGCGCGTGTGAGAGTAGCATGGCGCGTGTGTGTGCGCTCTCTGTGTGTGTCCAGTACCTCTGAAGGGTTTGAACTTGTTCTCCAGGTCAAAGTCGTGGCGTCCCAGTCTGGCCAGGTCTATGTGGAGGTCAGGACAGATGGTGTACTCCTCCAGGGTCCTGCTCACCTGGGCAATCTTCTCCATCACTGTGTCCGGAGACGGGCCTATCAGGGGGAGAGGACACAGTTACCATGGAAACCATTGTTTTCAAATGAAGTGGCCTATTGCTGGTCAATTGTTGTTGTTATACCTGTTTAACAAGAGTGATAGAAGCCTATGGTGTGCGTTAGAAATAAGGCACCACCGTTGAGTATTCATAAGAAGTTAAATAACATTTTTCTCTATATTGAGAAGTCATATTACTGAGAAGTCATATTATATATACTATACATACAAAAGTATGTGGACAGGACACCGCTTCAAATGACTAGATTCAGCTATGTCAACCACACCCGTTGCTGACAGGCGTATAAAATTGAGCACACCGCCATGCAATCTCCATAGACAAACACTGACCTTACTGAATTGCTCTGTGACTTTCAACATTGCACCGTCATTGGATGTCACCTTTCCAACTTGTCAGTTCTAGAGATTCCCCGGTCAACTGTAAGTGCTGTTATTGTGGACTGGAAACGTCTAGGAGCAACAACGGCTCAGCCGCAAAGTGGTAGGCCACACGAGCTCACAGAACGGGACCACTGACTGCTGAAGTGCGTAGAACGTAAAAAAATCTTTGTCCTCGTTGCATCACTCACTACCGAGTTCCAAACTGCTTCTGGAAGCAACGTCAGCACAATAACTGTTCGTCAAGAGCACAAGCCTAAGATCATCATGCGCAATAGGAAGCGTCAGCTGGAGTGGTGGAAAGCTCGCTGCCACTGGACTCTATAGCAGTGGAAACATGTTCTCTAGAGTGATGAATCATGCTTCACCATCTGGCAATCCACTGGACGAATCTGGGTTTGGCGGATGCCAGGAGAACGCTACCTGCCCCAATGCATTGTGCCAACTGTAAAGTTTGGTGGAAGAGGAATAATGGTCTGTTTTTCATGGTTCTGGCCTGTTAGTTCCAGTGAAGGGAAATCTTACCGCTAAAGCATACAATGATATTCTAGATGATTCTGTGCTTCCAACTTAGTGGCAACAATTTGGGGAAGGCCCTTTCCTGTTTCAGCATGACAATGCCCCCATGCACAAAGCGAGGTCCATAACGAAATGGTTTGTCGCGACCGGTGTGGAAGATCTTCACTGGGCTGCACAGAGCCCTGACCTCAACCCCATCGAACACCTTTGGGATGAATTGGAATGCTGACTGCGAGCCAGGCCTAATCGCCCAACATCAGTGCCCGACCTCACTAATGCTCGAGGCTGAATGGAAGCAAGTCCCTGCAGCAATGTTCCAACATCTAGTGAAAAGCCTTCCCAGAAGAGTGGTGGCTGTTATAGTAGCAAAGGGGGGAACAACTCCATATTAATGCAGTGTATTAGCAATATAGTGTGTTAGCAATGCATAATATGCTATATGTGAGATTGTAAGAAGCTACTGGGATCATGACGAAGCAACTGGGGTCATGTAGACATTCATAAAGAAGACATTGTGTAGAGTCCTTTTGAGAGCCACAGTCACAGATTCACAGTCACAGAGCCACAGTCACAGAGCCATAGTCACAGAATCACAGTCATAGAGCCACGGTCACAGAGTTACAGTCACAGAGCCACAGTCACAGGGCCACAGAGCCATAGTCACAGTCACAGAGCCACAGTCACAGGGCCACAGAGATAACTGGTGTGAGATGAGGAGAGCAACAACACTTTGATCTATGTATATGACTGGAAGATGACTGAGATTTTAAGCATTTCACTGAAAGTTCTACAGCTGTTGTATTCTGCGCACGTGACAAATACACTTTGATTCCACAGCAAAGCCCTGGGGACTTGGAAGGAAGGCCGGTCCATGATGGCACTCCGAGAATATGAGTCTTCCTTTTTTAAAGAAAACATGGATAGCTGCTGGGACTATGAAAGGACTATGGTGCCAACTCCCTCACCTCAGTTAATAAACCACCAATCTTGTATTTGTACAGCACCTTTAACAAATGCATATATCTCAAAGTGCTCAATTACAACCTAAAGCCAACAAGAGCAAGCAGAATAATCTGGGGCAAGAAAATTACTTAGGTAGGAAGACATCCATCAATCCTTTAACTTACTGACAGCTGGCAGATTGACAGCAATCAGTCAAATGATCGCCTCACCTCCATTGGCCACGTTGAATTTGACCCCAAAGTCTCCCCCGGGGCCTCCTGGGTTGTGACTGGCTGTCAGAATGATTCCACCAATGGCCTTGATCTTCCTGATGATGCAGGACACAGCAGGGGTGGACAGGAGGCCGTTGTGGCCAATCACCAGACGGCCAATCTGACAGACACACAGACAGAGAGAGAGAGTTGAAGGAACTTCAGCTGAATGAATCTCATTCTGGGATCTATCTTCATATAGAGGTGATTACTTTACGTGAACATGTAGGGATATAGTACATACAGTAATTGTACAATGCATTATTATTCAACACTAAAGCATGTACAAAAATTGCAACTCAGTAATAAAAAGGCCTATTATTGTAGACTAGCTCAGTGTAGCTTCAGCCTACAGAATGATTTCATTCACATGTCTTTATTGTAACGAGCTTCATCTCTTTTGTCAAGTGTTATTTTTTAGAACGGGTCACATGGCTCCTGTCATGATGCTCATGGCGTCATCTTTCCAGAAGCGTCCAGAAGTTGGCACCGATGAAGGGAAGGATGCAGACGTATTACCACCCTCAGACTAGGTTACATTCCAGACGGTCATCTTCGGCGTCTACATCCATTTACTGAAGCAAAGTCTCACATGTTTTGGTCCTAGGCTAGTGTGTCAACTACTCTAAATAAAAGTGTCCTCATTCACGGGGAATTCATTTTTATGACGTTGGAGCAATCTCCTCACTTCTTGATTCAGAGAGATTGAGAGAGCTATATTTATGTTTATTTATTTTCCCTTTTGTACTTTAACTATTTGCACATCATTACAACACTGTATATATATACATAATATGACATTTGAAATGTCTTTATTCTTTTGGAACTTCTGGGAGTGTAATATTTACTGTACATTTTTATTGTTTATTACACTTTTGTTTATCATCTATTTCACTTGCTTTGGCAATGTTAACATACGTTTCCCATACCAATAAAGCCCTTGAGAGATAGAGAGAGAGAGAGGGAGAGAGAGAGAGAGAGAGAGAGAGAGAGAATACCCCATAATAACAAAGTGAAAAAAATGTATATAAATATATATACATTTAAATAAATATATATACATATATTGAAAATGAAATACAGAAACATGTCATTTACATAAGTATTCACACCCCTGAGTCAATACTTTGTAGAAGCACATTTGGCAGACACCGCTTTGGATCAATAGGGCCCTTTGCACTTTACATCTGCCATGCCCTGTCAGCAACCCTGTTATAGGCCTATCATCATTCCATACTCTGCCCCCAGCATTTCACAAATATTTGTTCAAGGTCTTCCCAGCGCTTATATCCTGAGTTTGGCTTGTGGCCACTAAACTGACTGGGTATCCCCCAAGCCTTGAGAGGCGTGGGCAGGAAAGGAGTGGACGAGGGATGGAACAGCCGATAAGGCAGGCAGGAGACATTTGGCTGGGCCAGCAAAAAAACAGACCCATCTCAAAACAAATACATTCCCCTCAGATTTTCCTTTGGCACTTCACCAAGCTTGATATCGCATAGATCTGAGAACACTGTCCTTTCCAAGCGCTCTGCGGAATTGGGTAACGGCCTAACGGGTAATGGCCAGTCAAGCAGACATGCGCAAACACACACGCTGACACTTGGATAGGCTTTAGGACCTACAGTGCCTTCAGAAAGTATTCACACCCCTTAACTTATTCCACATTTGTTGTGTTACAGCCTGAATTCAAAAAGGATTACATTGCAAAAAAATTCACCAGTCTACAAATTTTGCAAATGTATTTAAAATGAAATACATAAATGTCTATTTTACATTAAGTATTCACTGTGACTGTGACTATGGCTCTGTGACTGTGAATCTGTGACTGTGGCTCTGTGACTGTAACTCTGAGACTATGGCTCTGTGACCCTGTGACTCTGTGACTGTGAATCTGTGACTGTGGCTCTCAAAAGGACTCTACACATTGTCCTCTTTATCAATGTGTACATGACCCCCTGAGTCAATATGTTGTAGAAGCACCTTTGGCAGTGATTACAGCTGTGATGTCCTGGGTAAATCTCTAAGAACTTTCCACACCTGGATTGTGCAACATTTACCCATTATTCTTTTAGAATTCTTCAAGCTCTGGCAAATTGGTTGTTTATAATTTGTCGACAACGATTATCAGGTCTTGCCATATATTTTCAAGTTGATTTAGATCAAAACTGTGACTTAGCCACTCAGGAACATTCTCTGTCTTCTTGGTAAGCAACTCCAGTGTAGATTTGGCTTTTCCACATTTTTTTCAGTTTAACTTCTGTGCCTTGTTGCAAACAGGATGCATGTTTTGGAATATTTTATTATGTACAGCCTTCCTTATTTTCACTCTGTCAATTAGGTTAGTATTGTTGAGTAACTACAATGTAGTTGAACCATCCTCCTATCACAGCCATTAAACTCTGCAACTGTTTTATCACCAGTGGCCTCATGGTGAAATCCCTGAGCTGTTTCCTTCCTCTCCGGCAACTGAGTTAGGAAGGACGTCTGTATCTTTGTAGTGACTAAGTGTAATTAATAACTTCATTATTCTCAGAGGGATATTCAATGTCTGCCGTTTAATTATTTATTTTTTACCCATTTACCAACAGGTCCCCTTCTTTGCAAGGCACTGGAAACCTCCCTGGTCTTTGTGTTTGAATCTGTGCTTGAAATTCACTGCTCAACTGAGGGACCTTACAAATAATTGTATGTGTGGGGTACAGATGAGGTGGTCATTAAAAAATCATGTTAAACCATATTATTGCACACAGAGTGAGTCTATGCAACTTGTTATGTAACTTGTTAAGCACATTTTTACTCCTGAACTTATTTATGTTTGTCATAACAAAACATTTCAGCTTTTCATGTTGAATTAATTTGCAAACATATTGTGTGTAAGCCAGTGACACAACATCTCAATTTAATCTATTATAAATTCAGGCTGTAACACAACAAAATGTGGAAAAATTCAAGGGGTGTGAATACTTTCTGAAGGCACTCTAAATCACATTGAAATCATATTGCGATTATTATTATTATCTGACCCTGCTGGTCATCTATGAACATTTGAACATCTTGGCCATGTACTGTTATAATCTCCACCTGGCACAGCCAGAAGAGGACTGGCCACCCCTCATAGCCTGGTTCCTCTCTAGGTTTATTCCTAGGTTCCTGATTTTCTAGGGAGTGTTTCCTAGCCACCATGCCTCTACATCTGCATTACTTGCTGTTTGGATTTTAGGCTGGGTTTCTGTATAGCACTTTGTGACATTGGCTGATGTAAAAATGACTTACTTAAGGCAAAAATGAAAGGAGGGTGCTTGGGTAGGCGTATAACGCAAACATCTAGCAACCCAAAGTTTAGATGTTCAAATCTCATCATGGACAATTTGAGCTAATTAGCAACTACTTTGTTAGCTAACCCTTCCCCTAACCCTAACCTTAAAACCTTTTAGCTAACCTTTCCCCTAACCCTAACCTAACTTCTAAGCTTAACCCCAACTCTAACCCCTAGAGATAGCTAATGATAGCATCAGTCACCTAGCCACCTAGCTAACAATAGCCACAACAAATTGGAATTCGTAACATATCATACGTTTTTTGCAAATTCGTAACCTATTGTATGAATTGCAATTCATAACATATCATACGAATTGTAATTTGTAACATTTGATACGAATATGATGATGGATTAATACATACAATACGAAACGTAACATATCATACTAATGGGAATGTCTCAGATTTACATAGAGCATAGTACGAAATGTTCTTCCGACTACATTTATATTTATTCTGTTGTTGGAGTACACTCAGAACTTCCAACACAGAAAATATGATTTTTAACATAGTTAATTACCATTTTTTTGGAAGGAAAACAATTTCACTCATATTGTAATTAATTATAGGTCATATTTCATAGAAGTCTGGAAACACTGGACAGTTACTTTAAAACCAGGGATTTTTGTTCTCTAAATGAAACTACCCCTCCAGCCGCCTGGCCGTGTTGGTGGGTAACCTTCATTAATTGAGACAAGTACAGTATGTAGCCCTATGTCATGTGGCAAATTTTCCTCATTAGAGAGCCTTATCTTTTGCTTAGTGTATCCCCCCCATTCATGTGTGTTGTCCAAATAATGTGCCAGCCGGGAATATGTTTTAACTGATAGAATCCTTTGACTTTGTGCTACTTTCCACAGGGCCTACACACAACCAAGGCCATACTGTTGATCTAGTGCTGTCCTATGGTCTGAATATTGACGACTTGGAAACTAGTGATGTGTGTGTCTCTGACCATCTCAGTATTGTTTTTTTAAAGCTTTTTAAAATTATTTCTGCCAAAGTCTCACTTTAAATAATCTGCCAGAGTCTCATCATCTGCCAGTCTCACTTTAAATAATCTGCCAGAGTCTCACCTTAAATAATATGCCAGAGTCTCACTTTAAAGAATTTGCCAGACTCACTTTAAATAATCTGCCAGAGTCTCACTTTAAATCATCTGCCAGAGTCTCACCTTAAATCATCTGCCAGTCCTACTTTAAATAATCTGCCAGAGTCTCACTTTAAATCATCTGCCAGAGTCTCACCTTAAATCATCTGCCAGTCTCACTTTAAATAATCTGCCAGAGTCTCACTTTAAATAATCTGTCAGACTCTCACTTTAAATAATCTCCCAGAGTCTCACTTTAAATAATCTGCCAGTCTCACCTTAAATCATCTACCAGAGTCTCACCTTCAATCATCACACTTGTGCTTTAAAAAAGGAATTTAGAAAGGCTGGAAGCAAATGGAAGACCTGACAACTTCAAGTATTCTATGAGATATTGAAGGAATTGATGAGAAATTACAATGTTGAGGTTAAGGATGCAAGAGCGAACTACTTCTCTACTCTGATCTCTGAGAAAATTCTGTTTAAGACAATTGTGTGTGTTGTTCTTGGATGTGGTCCCTACTAGACTACTAAAATATGTTATGCATACTGTTACATTCTGTCTATTGTAAATCGCTCCCTGACCTCTGGCTCCTTTCCAGCCTATTTGAAACTGCTCTGGTTCAACCTCTCCTTAAAAAGCCCAATCTAGACCCTTCCTCACTGAGTAATTATAGTCTTATCTCTAAACTTCCTTTGTATCCAAGATTTTAGAAAAAGTTGTTTTTAAGCTATTGGTGGCTCATTTGAGCATGTATAATTTATTAGAAAAATTCCAGTTGGCTCCCGCTCACTTCACAGCATGGAAACTTCTTGAAAGTTAGTAATGACCTTCTGTTGACTGCCGATTCGTGAATGATCTATCGTAGTTCTTTTGGAACTCAGTTTGATAACGTTATTGTCGACCGGCGGGAGAGGTGCGTGGGAATCTCCGGCGCTGCCCTCGATTGGTTCAGGTCATATTTGAGTTGCAGACGTTTCTCTGTGAGCATGGGTGGTTCAGATCAAGCTAGCCTGGCTACCTTACACAAGTGTCTAGCTGACATTGAATGTTGGATGTCTGACATCTTTCTCCAGCTCAATGATAAGAAATCCAAGTATTTTTTAATCTATTCCCCACCTTGATTAGAACCCAGATTGAAAATAGCTTTGGTCCCATATCCACCAATGTAAAGCTGCCTGACAGAACCCTTGGTGTCTTCTTTGAACCTGATCTGAACTTTGAGCTACATGTGGCTCAGTTGGTAGGGCATTATCCTTGGGTTGCTGGTTTGAGTCCCATGGGTGACCAGTATGAAAATGTATACACTCACTACTGTAATTCGCTATGGATAAGATTGTTGACATAAATGTAATGTCAAGAAGGTTGTCCAGTCCTGCTTTTATCATTTAAGAAATAGAGCTAAAGTCAAGTAATTTGTTTCAGTCACTGATCTGGAGAAAGTTATACAAGCTTTTAATTCCTCACGTCTACAGTATATTACTGTAACTCGTTGTATAGGCCTCTGTCTCAGTCAGAAGTCACTCCATTGTCTACAGTATATTACTGTAACTCGTTGTATAGGCCTCTGTCTCAGTCAGAAGTCACTCCATTGTCTACAGTATATTACTGTAACTCGTTGTATAGGCCTCTGTCTCAGTCAGAAGTCACTCCATTGTCTACAGTATATTACTGTAACTCGTTGTATAGGCCTCTGTCTCAGTCAGAAGTCACTCCATTGTCTACAGTATATTACTGTAACTCGTTGTATAGGCCTCTGTCTCAGTCAGAAGTCACTCCATTGTCTACAGTATATTACTGTAACTCGTTGTATAGGCCTCTGTCTCAGTCAGAAGTCACTCCATTGTCTACAGTATATTACTGTAACTCGTTGTATAGGCCTCTGTCTCAGTCACAAGTCACTCCATTGTCTACAGTATATTACTGTAACTCGTTGTATAGGCCTCTGTCTCAGTCACAAGTCACTCCATTGTCTACAGTATATTACTGTAACTCGTTGTATAGGCCTCTGTCTCAGTCAGAAGTCACTCCATTGTCTACAGTATATTACTGTAACTCATTGTATAGGCCTCTGTCTCAGTCAGAAGTCACTCCATTGTCTACAGTATATTACTGTAACTCGTTGTATAGGCCTCTGTCTCAGTCCCAAGTCACTCCATTGTCTACAGTATATTACTGTAACTCGTTGTATAGGCCTCTGTCTCAGTCACAAGTCACTCCATTGTCTACAGTATATTACTGTAACTCGTTGTATAGGCCTCTGTCTCAGTCAGAAGTCACTCCGTTGTCTACAGTTCGTATAAAATGCTACAGCTCGGCTCTTAACCCAATGAGTCCCACTGCGATGCCGGCAATATTTGCACTTCCCACCCCTTTAAAACACTGTGTTTGAGCTACAGACTTCTTGTTGCACCATTGGATTCGTCTATTTCTTCTGCATCTGTCAGTACAAACCATTAGTCTGTGTGATTAAAAGGGACTGAGGTAAAGTGTTTGTGAGACAAGGACAGATTCCGAAGGGGCCAGGGCCGGGTCTTTTTACAAAAACGTATGTAGAGTCCAAATGTTTTGAGCTACAACTATTAAAAGCTATCTATAAAAAGCTGAGACTCTCACAAACACATACATGTAACATATTCTATGACGCTCACAAGCTACACAAGGTCATTAGAAGGTAAGGGGTTCTTCTACATAGAAGATCACAGGTAACCACAGGACATAGTATTGTAACAACTCACGTGTAGAAGTAACATAGTAAACTTAGATCCGGGACCCTCCAATTAGTATGTTACATTTCGTATGGTATATATTAATTTGTGGATGTCCATCATCCGTTGAGTACGATATGTTACGAATTACAATTCATATGCTATGTTACAAATGGTAATTTGTACAATATGCTATTAATTTTCTAAATGTAAGATATGTTACTAATTCCAAATGGTTGTGGCTAACGTTAGCTAGGTGGCTAATGTTAGCTGGGTTAGGCGTTCGGGTTAGGGGTTAAGGTTATGAGTTAGGTTAAAGGGTTAAGGTTAGTGTTCGGGGAAGCATGAGCAGGTAGTTGCAAAGTAGCTAAAAGGTAGTAAGTAGTTGCAAAGTTGCTAATTAGCTAAAGTTGTCCATGATGGGATTCGAACATGCTACCTTTGGGTTGCTAGACATTCAGTCACATAGTAACCTGGACAGGGGTAGACTTAACATAGTAAATTGAAATCTGGGACACTCCAATTAGTATGATATGTTACGTTTCGTATGGTATGTATTAATTTGTGGATGTCCATCATCCATTTCATATGATATGTTACAAATTATAATTCATATGATATGTTACAAATTATAATTCATATGATATGTTACAAATTGCAATTTGTATGATATGTTACCAATTACAATTCGAACAATATGTTATGAATTTGCAAAACATATGATATGTTACGAAGGCTCCGGTCTAGGTCCAAGACGCTTCTAAACAGCTTCTACCGCCAAGCCATAAGACTCCTAAACATCTAGTCAAATAACTACCCAGACTATTTGCAGTGCACCCCACCCCCCTCCACATTACCCCCTCTGTACACCACTGCTACTCTCTGTTGTCATCTACGCAAAGTCACTTTAATAACTCTACCTACATGTACATACTACCTCAATTAACCGGTGCCCCCGCACATTGACTCTGTATCAGTACCCTCCTGTATATAGTCTCCCTATAGTTATTTTATTGCTGCTCTTTAATTACCTGTTACTTGTATCTCTTATTCTTATCGTATTTTTTAAAAACTGCATTGTTGGTTAGGGGCTCATAAGTAAGCATTTTACGGTAAGGTCTACCTACACCTGTTGTATTCGGCGCACGTGACTAATACAATTTGATTTGATTTAATGTTAGCTAGGCTATGAGTTAGGGTTAGGGATTAAGATTAGGGTTAGGAGTTAAATTAAATGGTAAAGGTCAGAATTAGGGGAAGGATTAGCTAACATGCTACCATTGTTAACCATGCTATTGTTCTGTGCTTAATTCATCATCATCTGTATTAACATCATCGTCATCATCATTACCAACCCTGAACCTGTTCAAACTTTCTGGCATGACATTAATGTTTTACCCCGTTGGCGGCAGCCATCTGCACAATAATCTCGGTGGCGGCGCGGCTGAAGTAGCGTCCGTCGCTGCCCACCACCATGGTACATCCCTGCCGGTCCCTCAGGTCGATGGACGACAGTAAACTCTGGATGTAGTTCTGCAGGTAGTTCTTCTTGCCCTCGAACAACTCCGTCTTCCGCCGCAGCCCGTTGGTACCGGGCCGCTGGTCATCGAACGGGCTCGTTTGGACCGTTACCACGGGAATGGGGTTCGTCTCCATCCTCCTCACAAGAACACACTGGGAGGGACGCTTCAGCTGGCTATACCGAGGACGCCTCTGTCTGTCACAGAAATTGCAGGTCAGATGCTGGATAGAGGTGGAGAGCCAAACATATGCTGTAGAGACGGACCGTGTTAGAGAGGGATGTGAGATCGAGTGATGTCCGCTCTAGTCCTCCAGAAGTAGGCCCAGCAATTGCGAGGGGGAAAGTGCGCTGACGCAATGACAGCACTCCAGCGTTTTCCTGAGGGATGGCTATTATGCTGATAGGCTAACTTCCCTTCAACAAATTCTTTGTCTTGTCAGCTCGGTTTTAAGATACTGTACTATACTGTACTATACTATACTATACTGTACTTTTAACACATGCCTACAGTAAACTTACAGTGAGAGCTTCGGATTTTAAAGTTCAAGTAGGCTAATGTAATGTTAAGCCAAGTGCTCTCTTCCGCCTGGCAACTCCCTCTTTTCCAAATAAGTCCGACTTTCCACAAGGACAAGCGCCTGCCAAAATCAAGGAGGGCCAAAAGCCCCTACAATCAGCTGTGCCTCTGGCCAAAAATAGCCGGGTGGAGTGATGGGAGAATTGTGTCGGGTCGAGGCTGTAACCTGACCCTACTTCTGTCCACGACACTTGTCGGTTTGAGTCAAAGCACTAAGCACTGTCAGTGTGCGAGCATAAGCAGTTACCGACCGATCAATGACAATTAACTTGCATGTGCGTAAAAGTGATGAGGCAGGACCTGAGGGCGAACTGTTGGATATTGGCATGGCCAAGCAGAACTCTCCTCTGTAGACAATAGGCAATATAGCTCATGGTAAAGTAAAACACCCTAGTTGGTTTTATTATTACTTTAAGCTAATGGACTGGATAAGATGAAAACCACCCCCTTTCCAAAATAACTAAACTGGGGGAAAAGGAGTGCGTCTTATTCAATGGCACTTCTCTCTCTCTCTCTCGGTGTATGTATAAGAGAGAGAGATTGCTTTACATTGCTTTGGCATAAATAAATTGAGAGAGAAAGAGAGAGGCATTATGTGCTGGTTCACTGACGCATAACTTGGTGGACAGCGCAACCATGAGCGAAATAAACTATTGAAAACCGTGCATCGCTAAATGGAAAAAAGGACTAGCGGTCCCATAAGCCTAAAAGTAATTGTATGTATTTGGATTGCATTTATTTCATGCAATAACGTGAAATAAACTATACAAAATATGCTAACACAAAATAGCCTCGCTATAGGTAGTAAACTTTTTCAATGCTGCCACATGGTGGCAGCATTGCATATTGAACTGGCCCTATGGCTAGACGCACATCCAATGTATCTTAATATGTATCTTTATATGTACTTAACAACAATTCAATTAAATATTGCAAAACATGTATTTGCAATAAAACTAAATAGGGAACGAAATTCACACTGACTGACCGGTTTTAGTGAAAAACCAGAGTTCTGTTTCGCTAATTACAGCAAGGACTAACAAAATTGATAAACAATAAATATAGTCTTATAATAATTCACAATGTCAAGATATTAAGTAATTAATATATGTTGCTGTTCAGAGGCCTATTTAGCTTATTTGCGAAGTAAGCCTGTTTGGAAATCTTTAGGTGCAATTATTTCCTCAGGCTATTTTGTTCTAATATAATAAATATTTCGCAGTTAATTGTAAGGTGTAAATAAATGTGTTGAAGGAAATAAGTAATCAAAGACAGCAAAAAAAATCTCACGGTATGATCAAACATATTTATTGCTTCATTTCAATGTCGAAACATTCGGGAAAATCACAATACAATGTAGGCCTATTTTCTATGCAATTGGCAAAAGTGTTTCCACTTTTATTTCCATTTTCACATTGACACCATATTTTAACAAATATATTATCAGCCTTCTTATTTACATGAACTTCTTTTGACATATTCAACATGGAATGAACACAAATAACATGCAGTTTAAATCATTTCTCTAAGAAATGCGTAAACGTCTCTCCATTAAGGCTATAGAATTGTATCACTTAGACACAGATATTTATTTGGTTATAGCTACTACAAACAAACAGTTTAACAACGAGGATAAGACATTTGAATACCCTCTGTTATTAAAGGGGGTGCGCTCAACATTGCACTTGGGCAGAATGTAGTCCTTGGAGCTGGACGCAGGCTCGGAACGAAACAACTAGCGGGGCCCGTGAGGAGATTACCATAGTCAATAGAACAATGAGAGTTGGAGTTCTGTGGATTTGTGTTCTGTGGTATAGAAGGAGAGGTTTTACTCATAATGCTGTCAATACTGAATGAACACTTTATCTGGGTATCGCGCGCAGGCTTCTGTTCTGCAGGTGTTGCTGCGTAAAGTTGCATTCTGAAGTCTCTGGGGGAAACAACCTTACCGCTGCTGCTTATTCTCGGGTACGGTAAGTAGGAAGGTGGCATCACGAGCCCGTCCTGAACGGGCATATACCGGAGAGGGGCAGCCGGTGCGCTCACTTGGTCTTGGACGCAGTAAGGTCGCACGTAAGGCCGGTAACAGCTGAAGTTTGGGTAAAACATGAGTCCATCTTTCACACCCTCCGGCTGGTTTCTCTTAAACCTCTTCCTGCGCCGGAGAAAGCTGCCGTTGTCAAACATGTCCTCAGATGCGGGGTCCAGAGACCAGTAGTTGCCTTTGCCTGGGTTTCCAGGCTCCCTCGGAATCTTTACAAAGCAGTCGTTGAGTGACAGGTTGTGCCTGATGGAGTTCTGCCACGCCGGAAACTTCTCCCGGTAGTAGCGGAACTTGCTGCTAATGAAGTCGCAGATGCCACTCAGTGTCAGTTTCTTCAGAGGACTCTGTAGGATCGCCATGGTGATGAGAGCTATGTAGGAATACGGGGGCTTTACAGAACCGTTCTGTGGTCTCCCCGATGAAGGCGCGTCTGCACAGAAACTGTTCTCGCTCTCCCCGGACGAGTCGAACTCAGAGCAGTCCAGTTCGGCGCTGGACTCGGCGGAGGAGCTAGGTTCGGTGGTGTTCTCGGTCCGATAGAGATGAAGCTGGCCATGGAGAGGCTCGTCGTCTCCAACAACGTCTACCTCATTTGCGTCCAGGGGAAAGCCAGTCTGCTGGGACGCTTCAAACTCCTTGGAGAGGGTCATGACTGAGACCACAATGTCCACACACGCGTAAAAGCTAACCTTATCATTAATTCTTAACATGCATAGAAGCGCAATTACCGATGCGTAACAGCGCACACAGATATGTATTCTCTGACTTTCTAGGCCCCTCCTGTGCCTGTGCTCCTGGTCAGCCTGTCTGTGGTGACCATGGGAGTTCGGGGTTTTTATTAAAGCTGAGCTGTTACCCCCCCTAGCTCAGTCCCATTCCCACTCAGACCTATGACAGTAGCCCCTCGCTGCGGGGTGTTAGATGGACCAAGGAGAAAGCTAATGGGGAGGAGAAACCTGACATGCTAATTGGTCTTGTATGCAGACACCACAAAGTTCATGGAGTGAAGCTTCTGAACTAAGAGTGTTCAATGAAATACAATAATAAAATGTATCAACTATAATTAGCAAAAAGCATGTCTTTTTTAGGGTATAATCAGAATGGTGCTTTAGCAAGATCCGCCATGCTTACGCAGGTCTGTCTATAAAATATTGAGTTCCAGACATGGCACATTGGGTCAACAAAAAATGGCTATTATCTCGAGTACACTTGAGGCAAATGCATTGTAGTCAACTTTATAACCTGAATTGGTATGCAGTATGCTCCACCTTTATTCACAGGGTTTACTATGAACCGTGGCACATTTCCTGTTCAATTAGGCCTACTAAAAGCAGCACAGTAGCTCGACTGGAAGCGGGGATGCAATGGGAAATTTGAACACCACACCTAAACCCCGATAAGAAACGAAGCGTTTTACCCTCCAGACCCCTGTGGTTTCGTTTAGTTTGCCACCTTGGGATGCCCGCAGGTGATGTGGCCATGAAAATGGCCGTGGGACGGCTCCCCGTGGCCGGGAGAGAAAAGCAGCTGTAGAGGCATCTTATTAACGAGCAAATCAGCATTAGAATCGGGTAGAACACAGCGCAGCTGTGGCCTACGGGACATGGCTGGGGTTTATGGTCGGAGTGAATGGCCACAGCCATCCTCAAAGCAAACCCCGGGCCTGTGCGAGAATATGTGTTAAAACAGGCTTCGGAAACCCATCCCAATTGAAAATGCAAAGTTGGGAATACCCCACCTATTTCTTCAGCTGTGTGTGTGCGGGTCCAAAGGACGTGAGGAAATCGAAGGATGCACAGCCTACAAACTACCTGTAAACGCGCTAATATCGGTAATTAAGACTAAAATAAACACAACCAACTCAAACCATCCAACAACAAATTAGAAGCACATGTAGATGTATACCAGACAATAAAATGTACACTATCAGCCAAAATGTATATTTGACTATATTTGATAGGGCCAACATCCTTTTAAAATCGTTTTCATTTGTTTTAGTTTCCATAGTTTTTCACTACTATTGCAAATTCCTTGACCAAGACTTGTCTGCATACTTCTTGGCGATTCAGAAAATGAACGGGGACCCCATGCAACTCTGTCACTTCAAAACAATAAAACCAAGGCGTTAGTTAATATGCTTGAAAAATTTTAAGCACGTTGTGGAATATTGCATTGGATTTACGCACCTTCGTCAAACACCTCCAGACAAGACCACTCGAGTTTCAAAGTTTATATCAATTCATAGTTCACAATTATTGAACAAGCGAATTACAAGAAAATGCCAGGCAATACTTTTTGTAATAATTGCGAAATATAAACATAAAATATTGTAAACTCAAAACATTAAATCAGATTACTTAATCATTTTTCTTTATTTCAATAATTGAAACACCCCATCAAGTAGTCAAGCATGTTGACATTTACAGATAGCCTAATTTTGTGGTGCACCAGTTGAGATAAGATGTGATAAAAGCCTTAGCCTGTCCAAAACCTTAACTTCACCAACAATTTACAGATTTTAAACACAGCGAAACTATTGATGAATACACTCATGCTTTCAATGAACAGGTTATGGGTGTTTGGAGTTTCCAAAGTTAAACATAATTTACAAAGAAAATGATAGTAAGGGCACTATTTACTTCTCTATTTTCCAATTGTCTTTTTATCTTGATTGAGTGGAGAGTGTATGACTGGGTAATGGTGTTGATGATGGATTGAGTCCACTCACACACTAATCTAATGTTTCCTCGTAGCATTTGCCTCATCAGCAAGTGACCCAATTACACCCAAGAGTTAAGAGACTACACACTGTGTATAGCCTGACTGTACTGTTGTCACTTAGATGCTTGCACCGTGGAGGTTTGGCCTGTAATCATTGTAAATCCCATAACGTTTTGAGGGACTCCTGGACTGAACTGGAACACTCCACAGTGATGAGGATTACTGCAGGTACAGTAGGTGTTTCAGTGTGTGGAGTATATCAGAAAAAAACAGTAATAGTTCACTGTGAGGAGAGAGGGGTGGGGTTCTTGTTTAGTTCCTGTCCCCCACTTTCAGTACTGTTAAGATGAACTGTTCCTGTAGGATCTCTCTGTCCAGGTTTCTCCCTGTAGAGGTGAGGGGGGGTACAAAGGATGACTTGGTCAGGCTTTATTGAGTAAAGCATTGAACTCATTAACACACACACACAAACACAGCTGACCTATGAAGACGAGGCGGTTGACCCTAGGCTCCTCCCCCCACACCTGTGGGGTCTCATCCAGCTCGTAGAGTTCATGGACCCCCTGCAACATCACCTGTTTGGCTTTACCTGCGATGGACACGATCCCCTAGGATAGCCAACACACACACGAGCACACTATCATTCAGACTGAGACATACCTAAAGTGTCCAGAAATCAATACACACAAAGGACTGAATCCTAACTTGAAATCTGCTGTCATATGAAATGTTTGTCCAATAACATCCCCCATTTACATCAATGAATGCATGGAGGGCGTACTGCAAATAAATGTACGCACTGCATTACCACAGGGATGCCTATTGAAAACCACAAACAGAGGATAAACTATGTGTTTCACCTTCAAGCGAATGACAATCATGGGAAGTCCAGCTTGGTTCTTGAATGCTTTCTCCCACAGAAGATCCTGGAAAGAAGCAATCTTTTGTAAAACGGAATGTTTCTGATGTGAAAAGACGAGGTTTCTTTTATGGACCTCATAGTCTTCATGAGAATAACCTGTTTAAAAACAATGCTAGAGATGTGTCTCCATCTTCTGATGAAGCAGGGATTTTAGGTGGCACGTCAAACTCATGTTGGCAGAAAATAAACGTCCATTGTAATGAACATGCTGAATAACAGTGTTAATGTGTATGCTAACCTGGATGAAGACATTCAAAACATCCTCTGAGAGACTCCCAGCTACTTCAAATGTCACTGTCAGAATACTCTGGAGAGGAAAAACCCGTACAGCACAGGGTTAATATTGTTGCATTTTTTGAAGCGTAAAAGCAACTAAATGTAAACTAGCTATTGTGCTTGAAATGATTGCTCTGAAACTGACTATTTTAGGATTGAAATCAAACTTATTTGAAAAACAAAATCTTTGCATGCATATTGCTAAATAAAATAAAAATGCTTTGATTAATATCAATATAAACTGCTTAAGGAAAGGAACCAGCATATTTTTAACCATTCAACCCAATGCCATTGTCACACCACATTTTAAGTGCTACCGATGACTGTCAATGAACGCGTCAAAAAGCTCAACTCTATCGAACACCGTAAACCAGCTGACACCCTTCTTTACCCACCCTCCCTCCCTCCGCTGTATACTTCCTTACAGCATAACAAGGGCACTTTGCAGACATTTAGGGCATTGTGTGGAAGTGGTAAGGTTACACACTTCCTTTTTTATTTGGTATAACAACAGAAAAACAGGGCTCTTATTAGCATGAAAAGAGCAACTTGGAGGGGGGGGGAGGGGTTGGACCTATGGGGGAAGAAGGGGGATAACAAGGGCGGTTCAGCTTCATGCGGGAAAGGAGACCTGGAAAAACCAGATTACAATGCAGCCATTAACCCCCCGTGAGGTGCAAACATGACTGAAAAGTGAAGACCAATGCCAAACCAAGCCGGTCTCATTCTACCCATGAGCAGCCAACCCCAGTGTTTCCCCTAGTGATCCCCTTTTGGGTCACAGACTAAAAATGTATCCTGGTTTACCAATGGGCTCACGAGTGTTGCAGTGGTCTGAGGCACTGCATCTCAGTGCAAGAGGCACCACTACAGTCCCTGGTTCGAATCAAGGCTGTATCACATCCGGCCGTGATTGGGAGTCCCATAGGGCGGCGCACAATTGGCCCAGCGTCGTCCGGGTTTGGCCGGGGTAGGCGGTCATTGTAAATAAGAATTTGTTCTTAACTGACTTTCCTAGTTAAATAAAGGTTAAATAAAAAAGTCGACTTCAAAAGATTTAAATGGGCCTCAGCACAAAAACAGTAGGGTAGGGACTTTTCACTAGTGTGTCATCCCCTGAAGGCATTAGGGACCACACTCTGCCCCAGGACTGTCTCCCTAGCTCACTACATACACAGCAAGTCGATTCCATTATAATATAGGGAGTGAACAGAAATGCAATAAATAAATAGAAAAATCACCCATTATTTTCTACTTTTCTCCCCCTGAATTAAAATAGAATTGACCCCAACCCTGTGGTTGTTGATTACACAACGATTGCTCATTCCTTTTCTATAAAACACCTGATTGTGGGCAGCCGATGAAAAAAACGAGACCAAAAACATATTGTTCAAGATACGGATAGAGCAGACATAATCAAAGCTTGCAACCTTCCGGTTACTAGACCAACACTCTAACCACTAGGCTACCCTGCCGCCCCTTACCTTATCCAGATGTGGTCTTGTTGTTTTCACAAGCTGTAGCTTTTCTACCAAGCTGTGAGATAAAGAACAAACAGGTTTTAAGTTTTTCTGCAGTATCTTTGGTTACATGACAACTAACCATGCAGACACATGGCTTATTCTACAATCTGGAAGCATCTACCTGTGAAATGAATATGGTATTCCTAGAGTTTGTCAACCATTCTGTGGTTTTATATGTCTACGTGAAGAAAGGTATTTTCCGATATCAAGGCGTACAGCAATGAAAAGTTGGAGTGTCCACACTTACAAAATAGGTTGTATACATTATTGGTTTGTGTGTATGTGTGTTGGGGCATTTGAAGAGAGAGGAGATCGGCTGTAAACCCTGAAAACCCACGCCCCCGATGCCATCCCGTTGTTCCTCCACCTAGCCCCCTTGACCCCTCAAGGAGGACAAACAATGTTGAGCAGCTTTAGCCCTCTCTGCTGCTAGTGCCACACGTGGACCGGTGGGGGGTCACTTCAAACAGCCAGCGTATGCTCTGGGGGGGTCAGGGAGGGGAGGAAGGCAGAGGAAAGGGGCTATCTGTGTACTTAGATGACTCTCCTCAGGGATCATTACACACACACACACACACACACACACACACACACACACACACACCTCTAATCCTCTGCAGCTGGATGGGAGAAGAGAAAACATCAGTGACTCCATTCATGTGAAGAGAGGTTTACCACCAGTGACTCCATTCATGTGAAGAGAGGTTTACCACCAATGACTCCATTCATGTGAAGAGAGGTTTACCACCAATGACTCCATTCATGTGAAGAGAGGTTTACCACCAATGACTCCATTCATGTGAAGAGGTTTACCACCAATGACTCCATTCATGTGAAGAGAGGTTTACCACCAGTGACTCCATTCATGTGAAGAGACCACCAGTGACTTTCATGTGAAGAGGTTTACCACCAATGACTCCATTCATGTGAAGAGAGGTTTACCACCAGTGACTCCATTCATGTGAAGAGAGGTTTACCACCAGTGACTCCATTCATGTGAAGAGAGGTTTACCACCAATGACTCCATTCATGTGAAGAGAGGTTTACCACCAATGACTCCATTCATGTGAAGAGAGGTTTACCACCAATGACTCCATTCATGTGAAGAGAGGTTTACCACCAATGACTCCATTCATGTGAAGAGAGGTTTACCATTCCATTCATGTGAAGAGAGGTTTACCACCAATGACTCCATTCATGTGAAGAGAGGTTTACCACCAATGACTCCATTCATGTGAAGAGAGGTTTACCACCAATGACTCCATTCATGTGAAGAGAGGTTTACCACCAATGACTCCATTCATGTGAAGAGAGGTTTACCACCAATGACTCCATTCATGTGAAGAGAGGTTTACCACCAATGACTCCATTCATGTGAAGAGAGGTTTACCACCAATGACTCCATTCATGTGAAGAGAGGTTTACCACCAATGACTCCATTCATGTGAAGAGAGTTTACCACCAGTGACTCCATTCATGTGAAGAGAGGTTTACCACCAGTGACTCCATTCATGTGAAGAGGTTTACCACCAATGACTCCATTCATGTGAAGAGAGGTTTACCACCAATGACTCCATTCATGTGAAGAGAGGTTTACCACCAATGACTCCATTCATGTGAAGAGAGGTTTACCACCAATGACTCCATTCATGTGAAGAGAGGTTTACCACCAATGACTCCATTCATGTGAAGAGAGGTTTACCACCAATGACTCCATTCATGTGAAGAGAGGTTTACCACCAATGACTCCATTCATGTGAAGAGAGGTTTACCACCAATGACTCCATTCATGTGAAGAGAGGTTTACCACCAATGACTCCATTCATGTGAAGAAGAGGTTTACCACCAATGACTCCATTCATGTGAAGAAGACCACCAAGTGACTCCATTCATGTGAAGAGAGGTTTACCACCAATGACTCCATTCATGTGAAGAGAGGTTTACCACCAATGACTCCATTCATGTGAAGAGTTTTACCACCAATGACTCCATTCATGTGAAGAGAGTTTACCACCAATGACTCCATTCATGTGAAGAGAACCCCCATGACTCCATTCATGTGAAGAGAGGTTTACCACCAACCTCCATTCATGTGAGCCTGGGCCCTGACTCATTCATGTGAAACATGGTTTACAACAGACTCCATTCATGTAAGAGGCTTACTGCACTGACCATTCATGTGAAGAGGTAACAACTATTCAAAGATTCACTGCTCATTCAAAGAGAGGTTTACTGACCCATTCATGTGAAGAAACCAATGACTCCATTCATGTGAAGAGAGGTTTACCACCAATGACTCCATTCATGTGAAGAGTGGTTTACCAAATGACTCCATTCATGTGAAGAGAGGTTTACCACCAATGACTCCATTCATGTGAAGAGTGGTTTACCACCAATGACTCCATTCATGAAGAGAGGTTTACCACCAATGACTCCATTCATGTGAAGAGGGTTTAGAATGACTCCATTCATGAAGAGTGGTTTACCACCAATGACTCCATTCATGTGAAGAGAGGTTGAGAATGACTCCATTCATGGTTTAGAATGACTCCATTCATGAAGAGTGGTTTACCAGAATGACTCCATTCATTGAAGAGTGGTTTACCAAATGACTCCATTCATGTGAAGAGAGTTTACCACCAATTAATTCATGTGAAGAGTGGTTTACCAATAATGACTCCATTCATGAGAGTGAAGGTTTACCACCAATGGGTTGAGAGTGGTTTAGAATGGGGTTGACCACCAGACTGGTTTAGAATGGGTTTTAGGTGGTAACAATGAGAACCCCCATGGTTTAGAATTCACCAACCCCTCTATAGCCTGGGCCCTTCATTACAGGGAAACATGGTCAACAACAGCACCTCTGTACAGGCTGCTGCACTGCCATGGTTAGAAGGGTAACAACTATAAATATTCACTGCTCATAACTACTGTCCCCTAAGAAACCTTTTGGGAGTAGAGAGTGGTTGAGAATGAAGTTGAGAGTGGTTTAGAATGGGGTTGAGAGTGGTTTAGAATGGGGTTGAGAGTGGTTGAGAATGAAGTTGAGAGTGGTTTAGAACGGGGTTGAGAGTGGTTTAGAATGGGGTTGAGAGTGGTTTAGAATGGGGTTGAGAGTGGTTTAGAATGGGGTTGAGAGTGGTTGAGAATGAAGTTGAGAGTGGTTTAGAACGGGGTTGAGAGTGGTTTAGAATGGGGTTGAGAGTGGTTGAGAATGAAGTTGAGAGTGGTTTAGAACGGGGTTGAGAGTGGTTTAGAATGGGGTTGAGAGTGGTTAATAACGGGGTTGAGAGTGGTTTAGAACGGGGTTGAGAGTGGTTTAGAATGGGGTTGAGTGGTTTAGAATGGGGTTGAGAGTGGTTTAGAACGGGGTTGAGAGTGGTTAATAACGGGGTTGAGAGTGGTTTAGAATGGGGTTGAGTGGTGGTTTAGAACGGGGTTGAGAGTGGTTTAGAACGGGGTTGAGAGTGGTTTAGAATGGGGTTGAGAGTGGTTTATAATGGGGTTGAGAGTGGTTTAGAATGGGGTTGAGAGTGGTTAATAATGGGGTTGAGAGTGGTTAATAACGGGGTTGAGAGGACTTAAATGGGGTTGAGAGTGGTTAATAACGGGGTTGAGAGTGGTTAATAACGGGGTTGAGAGTGGTTAATAACGGGGTGGAGAGGGCTTTAGAATGGGGTTGAGAGTGGTTTAGAATGGGGTTGAGAGTGGTTAATAATGGGGTTGAGAGTGGTTAATAATGGGGTGGAGAGGGCTTTAGAATGGGGTTGAGAGTGGTTTAGAATGGGGTTGAGAGTGGTTAATAATGGGGTTGAGAGTGGTTAATAACGGGGTTGAGAGGGCTTTAGAATGGGGTGGAGAGGGCTTTAGAATGGGGTTGAGAGTGGTTTAGAATGGGGTTGAGAGTGCTTTAGAATGGGGTTGAGAGTGCTTTAGAATGGGGTTGAGAGGACTTTAGAATGGGGTTGAGAGGGCTTTAGAATGGGGTTGAGAGGGCTTTAGAATGGGGTTGAGAGTGGTTAATAATGGGGTTGAGAGTGGTTAATAATGGGGTTGAGAGTGGTTAATAATGGGGTTGAGAGTGGTTAATAACGGGGTTGAGAGTGGTTAATAACGGGGTTGCGTTCTCTAATTCTCTCCTTCTCTCTTTCTTTCTCTCTCTCGGAGGACCTGAGCCCTAGGACCTGAGCTCCAGGACTACCTGACATGATGACTCCTTGCTGTCCCCAGTCCACCTGGCCATGCTGCTGTTCCAGTTTCAACTGACCTGAGCCCTAGGACCATGCCCCAGGACTACCTGACATGATGACTCCTTGCTGTCCCCAGTCCACCTGGCCATGCTGCTGCTCTAGTTTCAACTTCCACCTGACTGTGCTGCTGCTCCAGTTTCAACTGTTCTGCCTTATTATTATTTGACCATGCTGGTCATTTATGAACATTTGAACATCTTGGCCATGTTCTGTTATAATCTCCACCCGGCACAGCCAGAAGAGGACTGGCCACCCCACATAGCCTGGTTCCTCTCTAGGTTTCTTCCTAGGTTTTGGCCTTTCTAGGGAGTTTTTCCTAGCCACCGTGCTTCTACACCTGCATTGCTTGCTGTTTGGGGTTTTAGGCTGGGTTTCTGTACAGCACTTTGAGATATCAGCTGATGTACGAAGGGCTATATAAATAAATTTGATTTGATTTGGTTGAGAGTGGTTAATAACGGGGTTGAGAGTGGTTTAGAATGGGGTTGAGAGTGGTTTAGAATGGGGTTGAGAGTGGTTTAGAATGGGGTTGAGAGTGGTTTAGAATGGGGTTGAGAGTGGTTTAGAATGGGGTTGAGAGTGGTTTAGAATGGGGTTGAGAGTGGTTTAGAATGGGGTTGAGAGTGGTTTAGAATGGGGTTGAGAGTGGTTTAGAATGGGGTTGAGAGTGGTTAATAATGGGGTTGAGAGGGCTTTAGAATGGGGTTGAGAGGGCTTTAGAATGGGGTTGAGAGTGCTATTGATTCAAAGCCACACTGTACTGAAGACACTTACTTAACTCCATCCTTGTTGTCAAAGGAATGCAGATCCAGAACTTGAGATAAGTCCACCCTAGAGAAACAAGTAAGATAAACAGGTCAACAAGTAAAACATGGCTAATTTCTGGTTTCATTATAACACTGTGGGTCAACTTAGAGGTGCACACTACGCTTTGATTTTAACATGCATATGTAATGAAAGCATCAATGTTGATGACACAATACCAGTGGACTGGATAGGACTCATCTGTTTTGTAGATTGCCCCTTTAATATCCAGTCCACAGAGAACCATTGACACATGGAGGACAGGAGTTGTGGGAATGTTGTTCTGGTTAGCCCCCTATCTGTTTTGGGCTTTCATGTTCTCTATAGTATCTCTGGGGTGCAGAGTGGATCTGAGAGAGAGACATCCTGCCTTTGATACATGCAGAGCAGCACTGATTTCATTACCCAGCCAGCACCTACTTGTGTCTTATAACTCACAGACACAGAATGGGTGGTGCCTGGTTGGGTGTCAGAGGGGTCAGAGAGCAAGGGTTTGTGGGTAACGGGAAACCCTAGGATTGGGGGTTGTGTCTGTGTAGGGGGGGGCTCAAATACAAGTCATGGCTGATACGTTTCATCTGTTTTACAAGAACAAAGCTGGAAAAACATGCAAAGGGATACGTTTGTGTGTGAGAGAGTTTTATGTGTTTAAAAATAGTCCTAGTAAAACCCCTGTAACATGAAGCAGGGCTGTGTCTCCATGTCGGGTTATGGCTCCAGGTCAGAGTAGGGCTACAGTAGACAATCACCATCCAACGTTCATATAGGCCAAATGAACCAACCCACCTTGACTTCTGACATTCCAGAATCTTGACCAGACCATTTATAGACCTTTAGAGGGAAGATGTTTATGATGACGTTACATACATTTACATAAGGGAATCACACATCTGATCTGAACTATCAAAAAGCACAACTACAAATGGAAACAGATCCTCACTTGAATATTTTTTCAAACAGAACAGTGTATTAGTAAAAAGCTCTGTAAAAAGAAACTAGTGGTCACCTGACGGTGTCTCTGAGGTGGTTGAGCTCTTCTCCATTCACCAAGTCAGTCTTATTGATGATGGTAAGGTCTGCCAGGGCGATCTGCCTGCACATACAACAGTAGAACCAATATAGTAACCTTTACAAAGCTGTATGGTGTTCCACTGGTGTTCCCAAGCCCTCCTGAGGTGTGTGTGTGTGTGTGTGTGTGTGTGTGTGTGTGTGTGGCATTGTAAAGGACGTGCCACACTCAAATGGGACCCCTATTATGTTGGAGAGGAAAACAGCAATAGAAACAGAGAGCAGTGTATAGACATTCCTCTCTGTAGGATCACCAACACCACCAGAGGACTGATGGGACAGCAGGAAAGGGGTGAGAAAACAAAAAGACCCAAACCTTTATGGAATTTAAACTGTCAAAAAACTGTGTGTATAAAACATGTTTCCTTCCTGTACGGAGACAGACAGACACAGCATACCTAGCTGTGTGTATAAAACATGTTTCCTTCCTGTACTGAGACAGACAGACATAGCATACCTAGCTGTGTGTATAAAACATGTTTCCTTCCTGTATGGACAGACAGACACAGCATACCTAGCTGTGTGTATAAAACACAGCAGACAGACATAGCATACCTAGCTGTGTGTATAAAACATGTTTCCTTCCTGTACGGAGACAGACAGACACAGCATACCTAGCTGTGTGCATACCTTCCTGTACAGCATACCTAGCTGTGTGTATAAAACATGTTTCCTTCCTGTAGACAGACAGACATAGAGACAGACAGACATAGCATACCTAGCTGTGTGTATAAAACATGTGTTTCCTTCCTGTACGGAGACAGACAGACATAGCATACCTAGCTGTGTGTATAAAACATGTTTCCTTCCTGTACTGAGACAGACAGACATAGCATACCTAGCTGTGTGTATAAAACATGTTTCCTTCCTGTACTGAGACAGACAGACATAGCATACCTAGCTGTGTGTATAAAACATGTTTCCTTCCTGTACTGAGACAGACAGACATAGCATACCTAGCTGTGTGTATAAAACATGTTTCCTTCCTGTACTGAGACAGACAGACATAGCATACCTAGCTGTGTGTATAAAACATGTTTCCTTCCTGTACTGAGACAGACAGACATAGCATACCTAGCAGTGTGTATAAAACATGTTTCCTTCCTGTATGGAGACAGACAGACACAGCATACCTAGCTGTGTGTATAAAACATGTTTCCTTCCTGTACTGAGACAGACAGACATAGCATACCTAGCTGCTTCATTGACCAGTCCCTCTGGTTTCTCTTCTGTCAGATGCTGCAGGAAGATAATTCATTAACCAAAGTTAGTGAGACCAATTTTCTGTTCTGACAAGTCACTATCCTCCAGTCCACTGACGCAAAAGAAAGTCTAAGCTAGTTTTCACCTTTAACTGTATTTCAAACTTGATTCAGCCCTGGGATTGAAGAGTAGATAAATGGACCAAAACTGACACAAAAAGTGACATCCCCAAAATGAAGAGAAGAACATGAACGACCCTCATCAATCCAACCTGTGATACAAGAAATCACCTGCTGAAACCAGGAGATAAATCAGATCCATTTTCTATTTGTGTCCTGCCCCTGCAACGGGGATGGAGACAGCGCTGGTTTCATCTCCTGAGTGAAATATGTAATAACATAGGGACTAGGGATCGTAACCTCTTCTCCTGACCCCTAAACATCAACCTGTCAGTGGATGTCCCTCAGCTCTGGCCTAGCGAGTGATGGAAATCAAAAACTAAATACAATGACCACCGCTATTAAATCACCTTCCTCCATCACCATACCCCTGAGCCTGGGGCCTGATGGTGAGTGAGAGGCCTGGGACTTGAGTTCTCATCTGTCCCCAGTCAGAAGAGTATTTCAGGAGCAGAGGAGTGGAGAAAGGGGAGTTAGGGGGTGTGACAGTCCCATTAGAGTGATCTGCTCTGATATCAATTACCCCTTCAGTTTCAATCATCCTCTCTCTCGCTCCTCTTCCCCCTCTTCCTCTTTGTGAGGGCAGAGGTGGCACCTAGGCCGTGAACGTGTTGACTGGCCAAGCACGACACCCTCAGATTACAGCCTATTATCCAGGTGTCATTTGACCTGCTCCTCTTCAAAGTGTTTAAAGGCTTTGGGTTTGGGAGGGTGGTGTGTGTGTGTGTGTGTGTGTGTGTGTGTGTGTGTGTGTGTGTGTGTGTGTGTGTGTGTGTGTGTGTGTGTACAGGGTTTGTAACTTTCTATAGCCTCTACAACTTGCGGACAAGACAAGATTGTTTGACAGATTCTGAGGATTGTTATGTGATGTCAACTTTTCAATTTTACAATAAACTGGAAATTACTTCAGCTGTGGCTTTTTCATTCAAAACAACTGGGAATCTCTGAATCCGGCTGGGAGAAACAGTTTTAAACAGTCCTCCAACTTGGAATGCCAAGTCAGAAACTCTGGCATCTTACTCAAGCTCTGACTTTCCGACCTGAAGAACACAGACGTCATGATTTAACCTCATCTTTTTCAGAGTTCCCAGTTGTCTTGAAAGCCCCATTTCTTTCAGGAAAATGTAGAGTAAATTTAGACAAATTTACCCGGACTCAGCCATGTCTGAAAGAGCTTTTACCTGCATTGCGTATTTAGCATCAATGACTGTGACAATACCTGTAAACAAAATCAGAAAAGACAATAAGAGGGCGTGCACACACTACTCAATGAACGCTGACCCTGCAGCCCTTTGGTGTTTGGTCCAGCTTGTGTGTTCAAGTCACTTTCTATGTCCACTTGTCCTCACCCCTCAATGAACACCACATGGAATGCACACCGACAGCTCCTAAACACACCAATTGGAACACACACATTTAGCACAAAAGAGATTGTTTTACCGTCTAGATAGATGTCACTCCCTAGTTCTGCGTCAACCCAGAACATGGAGGCCACAGCACCTGAGAGGGTGAATTAGAGAGATATTTAGATTGCATACTGCAACATTAAAGAAGTATTAAGAACATTACCGAAGTAAAACAACAGTATCAGGAGACATTTACTAACCATTACAGTTTGCCTCTACCCCAAGCACAGCCACATTCATCCTGCTAGAACTCAGTGGACCAGATAAAACTAATTTGAGCAGCTTTCAATTGTTTTTTCTCCCCATAGGTACATTTAGATTGCTTCCAGGCATTTCCATTTCTCCACGGGGGAAGTTATTCCAGTGCCATGTCACCGTAGCAGGCCTACCTTGTTCACATAATGCACTTTTGTCAAACCGTCAGGCGGGAATAAGAAAGCATGGTAAATATTTGATAGGAGAGTAATGAAAACACTGTTTGTGAGTGGCATCCCACGCACCACCCGTCCAGCCTCTTCCTCAATAGGAGGTGCCAGCCCCCTGGGACCTCTCTGATTGACAGGCCTGTCTGGGCCAATGACAGCCCTGTCTCAATCAATAACCAGCCTGTCTCAGCCAATGACAGAGTGGAGGGGTGAGGAGAGTCCCGGTCGGGCGTGCTCTGTCAGTCCCATGTGTGGATCAGTGGTATGTAGCTGGCTGTGTCTCTGGACCACTGACACCTGTCACTTATTGACACACTCCAGTGGTCACAGGGCTCGCCCCGTAATGGCCTCCTATTGATTTCCTTTCCCCCCCTGGCTAAACGTTTGCGGCCTGATGGCTTCCCTGTCCTGATGGGAATAGGCTGTTCAGATATCACCCCCCTGCCGCACCCCAATAATCCCAATAGTCTTATTGGTCTTAAGTAAGAAGAAGCTCAACTAGCTGGACTGTTCTAGAAGTGGACGTCTGGAGTCAAAGTAAGGCCAACAACACAAAGCTTTGGTTGAGCATGCTGGAACTGTGAGGTCAAGAATAGTATTGACTGTCGACACAAAATACGAGGGCCTCTATTCGCATAGCAGACAGAATAGCACGCAGGCTTCAAGAATCATCCCGACGAAGTGAAATGCCATTTAAATACATTACACTTGCTGTCGAAACTTGCCTGTGTATACTTGTGAACCTGTTGTTGCTATAACGTACAGCTGTATTCTAACCAAATAAGAGAGTAAACAGATTTGAGTTGACAGAGAGTGAAGCGTTCTTTAAGAACAGCGATTGTAAAACTGGGGTTTGCAAGTCGCAGGAGGTTTTGAATTGGTCGCAGGAAGTTTTTGATGGGATTAAAAATACTCCAGTCTGAACCTAAACTACTAAAACCAGGTAGAAAGTGTTTAGAAATGATGATGAACCTATATATTTAAAAAAAATGTTTTTAACCTTTGTCTTTAATCACAGTATCTTCAATAACTTCCAGGTCGCAGTTGTAAATGAGAACTTGTTCTCAACTAGATTATCTGGTTAAATAAAAAATACATAGAATTAAAAAGAGCTATTAGCAGAGCTATTTAAAGGAATTGGATGATTTTGTAGTCTCACACCAGTGAGCTTAACATTCCTCATCAATGGTCAGGTCGCAGAGGTAAATGAGAACTTGTTCTCAACTACCCTACCTGGTTAAATAAAGGTGAAATAAAATAAAATAAAAAGAATATTGGCAAAATGGATTATTGACAATTGAAAAGGTGGGTATGTTGTTCTCTTGTCATATAAATTGCTACATTTACTATAAATAGTGGCAAGTGGCATTTTTTTTCACAATGCAAATATTGGGTAGTTATTCAGTTTACTTTAATTCAACTGATTTTATTTGGCTTTGCACGACGTGCGTAACTTACCTGGATCTGCAAGTCCTGTCGTTTCTAGAAGAATATAGTCAAACTTTCCTTTCTTCTGCATGAGATTTTCTATGGCTTTCAGGCCATTGTCTCTAGAGGAGGGAATGATTGATTAGGAATGGTAGGTATTGTCAATTCACATCAGGGAATGATGGCCATCCAGATTTTAAACCTAATGCAATGAAAGGGGATGTATTATCTAAGACCAAGTGGCAGTGTTTCAACCAGCTGAATGAATGGACAGAATTTAGATGTCCACCTAAATAGATATACCCAAACATAGTTATTTTTCATGAGTTGGCCATAAACAATAACTGGTAATGTTGCATAGTTTAAGAAATGTCTGGAACTCACCTTTCTGGTAAAAAAAGACTTATAAATTGCTGAGGTGTACTCACTTTTTAGGACACAAGCTGAAGTATATAGTACACATATGATGAAAATGCATGTATGAAAAATGATATTATTTATTTCCTATTCAATAAAAGTGGGGCAATAGGATGTGAAATGACTATAACTACGGGTGTGAAATGACTATAACTACTTACTATGAGATTTCACATTTCTTAACTATAAAATACATTTGTTCATACTTAGTGACAGTAAAATATTCGTAAAACATTTCCTGGATAGGCCATATGGGGGACTTAACATCGTAGTTAAACATACATACTTGACAGAGCAGCAGAGGCAGCCGTTCCTAAGCTCCAGCCATTCCTCATACAGCTCTCCTGCCTGGCTCACAGCTAGAGACTTCTCCAGAGCACTACCTACAGGACAGATGAGGGACAACAATCATTATCAGAGCAGTAAACATCTGGGTGTTCTACTGACTGGACTCTCAAATTTTATGCAATAAATGTGTTATATCCCTTTTAGTGAGCATTTCTCCTTTGCCAAGATCTTCCATCCACTTGACAGGTGTGGCATATCAATAAGCTGATTAAACAGCATGATCATTACACAGGTGCACCTTGTGCGGGGGACAATACAATTCCGGGTTCAACTGTACCGGGCAGATGGCGTTGTGTGGGCGAGCGGTTTGTTGATGTCAACTTTGTGAACAGAGTGCCCCATGGTGGCGGTGGGGTTATGGTATGGGCAGGAATGAGCTACCGAAAACAAACACAATTGCATTTTATCGATGGCAATTTGAATGCACAGAGATACAGTGAGGAGATCTTGAGGCCCATTGTCATGCTATTCATCCACCGCTATCACCTCATGTTTCAGCATGATAATGCACGGTCCCATGTCGCAAGGATCTGTACACAATTCCTGGAAGCTGAAAAATGTCACAGTTCTTCCCTGGCCTGCATACTCACCAGACATGTTACCCATTGAGCAGGTTTGGGATGCTCTGGATCGACATGTATGACAGCGTGTTCCAGTTCCCGTCAATATCCAGCAACTTCACACAGCCATTGAAGAGGAGTGGGAAACCATTCCACAGACCACAATCAACAGCCTGATCAACTCTATATGAAGGAGATGTGTCGCGCTGTGAGGCAAATGGTGGTCACACCATTTTTGTTCAGTTTTGCATTCACAACACAGATATATTCTAGGCTCTGTAAAGGATCTTGCATCATCTCAAGGGATTCATCTAGGTTTGAACAGAGCTCTTTGCTGATCCCTAGTGCACTTAAAGTAAAGATTCACCTATTTTGAATGTTATATTGTTTTTGTGCATCTCTGAGTGATGTTCTATCAATTCCCTGGGTCAGTTCATGTTTATCTGAGCTATTGCAGATCAAGCAGGCAAAGATTTGGCCCGAATGACGTAGCATTACAATAAGGCCGCTCTCACTACACTAGAAGTTAATTGGAATATGACTAAGATTGTGAAAACGTCTATCATACATGTCAGATTTCAATACTGGCCGATGTCATAACGTGGGAGGCTGTCTTCTCTCGAATGAGCCATCTTTTTTTATTTAACAGAGGGTCTAACACATTTCTCCTATTGGTCTGACTCTTCATTCAAAGGTGCATTGCTTGGTGCTGTTGCGAATGTCAGACTCCACTCTGAGGCACATTGATCTGCAGGTTGAACATGGTGAGATTGTTGACTCCTACATTGACAGTGCAGTTTGTTTAGGCGATTTTACAGCTAACTAGCTATTTCACATGCTGATATTGACTTTGGTATCATTGTGTGAAGCTACGTTTGCTAGCTAGCAACCTAACGAACTAACTAGCTAGCCAGCCCATAGAGAGCATTGCAATGTGGGTTTTGCAGTCGACTTGAGCTCAAGAGAAATCCACAACGATTTTAACATGTTGCTACCAACCATATTATAACAACAAAACTAAACATTTGTTCCCAAAAAATATTTTTCTCACATATTAGTGTAACACTGTAAATTATGGCAATGAGTGGTTTGGGGTGCATTTTTCCTTTAACCCTGTGGTACAACCAACAAGAAAACATTCACACCATCGAATACAATGTCGTTACAAAACAGCTGTAATGAAGCAACAAATAATTTTGTACCTTTATGAAAAAATAGAGATAGTGCAACCTATATAGACCACAAAAATGAACATACCTTCTCCAAATTCATTGAGTATGACAGCGATTCTCTTATTGTGTTGCTCAGTTAAAATGTAGTTCAACAGTGTCGTCTTCCCAGCACCTATATGGGTTATAAATGAACTGTTAGTCTGCGGAAGAGGAATGATTTCTATTAATAGCACACTGTAATTACTATAGATTTCTATCCCAGTGGTCAGTCACTAACCCTGACCATGGGGGAGCTACTGGGTGGCCAGGCTTTTGTTCCAGCCCAACAATAACACATCTGATTCAACTAGGGCCTAATCAAAGTATTTGTGAGCTAGCTGAACCAGGTGTTTAAGTGCTAGGCTTGAACAAAACCATGCACATTACGGATCTCTCGATGACCAAGATTGATGAGCACTACCTTCACGCATTTTCTGGCAACACAGCAGTATACATGGGGGAGGGAACTAGACTTAACCGCCAGTCATACCGAGGTAGCCTGTGATGATGGTCACAGGTATCTGCTCGCCAGGTGAGAGAGGATTTCCTGCGATGGGGACCAACTCTGGGCAGTCATCATCCTCGTCCATTAAAACCTCATCCATGGCTGTTATGTGTTCGAACAGTACAATCTGTAAATCTGTATTGTATTGATAGCGTTATAACGTTAGCTTGCCTAGCATATAGTTAATATAAACGTTAACATTCGATTTCAATCACGTGTGCAGATCTAAGTTAGCTCTAACAACCTTAGGTCGAATCTGACATATATTGGTAAGATTGACAGATGTTACGTGGGACCGTTTCAAACGCATCCAACAGTGTTGTGAAGTCAGCTAGCTATTTCTAGTGCTAGGCTAGCTAGCTAACTCTGCTGCTGTCCATTCGTGCATAGGGAAACGCTAGAACACTGTTGAGTTTAAAACTGTCCCATCAATATGACAAGTGTCCGTGTGAAGCAAATCAAGGCGATGAATTACGTTTACCTGGTTTTATCTTTGATTTTATAGATAGACAACTCTTTTCATGCTGATGTTTACGTAATGTGTTCCTTTCAATTTTGTTGTAGCTGTGTGCAACGATATATACAATCCGTCTGAGAAAAGGGATTGCTAGTTAAAGTTTTCCGCAAGACAGACCGATATCTCCGAGACTTAGGTAAAATAAATATTGGTGAACAAATAAGTAGGCCTATGGTCATTTGAAGAGATTACACATTTGGAAATCATTACGACGTTTTAACTAAGGATTGTTGCACCATGAACTAACAACGTGCAGCTGCGCTGTCACGTCAACAAATAGTTATTGTTTTACGGTAGAGGGCGCGCTCACCTAGCTATTCGATGCGGGTTCATTCACTCGCTGGGCCCCCAGGCCACTGGAACGTTGGGTAAATCATCTCAATGTGCCCCTGCCCATTGACCTCATAGCATATTTTTGGTCATGATAGAAAGGCTAGAGGTTTTGTCAAATTGATGTAAAAAGTATATTTTTTGTGCATTTTAGCTAACCCTAACCTTAACCTTAACTTAATTATCACACACAGACAGTGTGGTGAAGAAGGTGTAACAGCGCCTCTTCAACCTCAAGAGGCTGATTTTTTTTTCTTGTCACCTAAAACCCTCACAAACTTTTACAGATGCACAATTGAGAGCATCCTGTCGGGTTGCAGCACCGCCTGGTACGGCAACTGCACCGCCCAAAACTGCAGGGCTGCCCTCCAGGACATCTACAGCACCCGATGTCACAGAATGCCAAAAAGGATAATTAAGGACAACAACCACCCGAGCCACTACCTTTTCACCCCGCTACCATCCAGAAGGTGAGACAGGTGCATCAAAACTGGGACCGAGAGACTGAAAAATATATTCTCTCTCAAGGCCGTCAGACTGTTAAACAGCCATCACTAACACAGTGAAGCTGCTGCCTTCATACAGAATTGAAATCATTGGCCACTTTAATAAATTGATCACTAGTCACTTTAATAATGTTAACATATCTTGCATTACTCATCGCATATGTATATACTGTATTTTGTACCATCTATTGCATCTTGCCTATACCGCTCAGTCATTGCTCATCCATATACAGTTCAAGTCGGAAGTTTACATACACCTTAGCCAAATACATTTAAACTCAGTTTTTCACAATTGCTGATATTTAATCCTAGTAAAAAAATCCCTGTCTTAGGTCAGTTAGGATCACCACTTTACTTTAAAAATGTGAAATGTCAGAATAATAGTAGAGAGAATGATTTATTTCAGCTTTTATTTTTTTCCATCACATTCCCAGTGGGTCTGAAGTTTACATACACTCAATTAGTATTTGATAGCATTGCCTTTAAATTGTTTAACTTGGGTCAAATGTTTCAGGTAGCCTTCCACAAGCTTCCCACAATAAGTTGGGTGAATTTTGGCCCATTCCTCCTGACATAGCTGGTTTAACTGAGTCAGGTTTGTAGGCCTCCTTGCTCGCACACGCTTTTTCAGTTCTGCCCACACATTTTCTAGGATTGAGGTCAGGGCTTTGTGATGGCCACTCCAATACCTTGACTTTGTTGTCCTTAAGCCATTTTGCCACAACTTTGGAAGTATGCTTGGGGCCATTGTCCATTTGGAAGACCCATTTGCGACCAAGCTTTAACTTCCTGACTGGTGTTTTGACATGTTGCTTCAATATATCTACATAATTTTCCTCACTCATGATGCCATCTATTTCGTGAAGTGCACCAGTCCCTCTTGCAGCAAAGCACCCCCACAACATGATGCTGCCACCCCCGTGCTTCACAGTTGGGATGGTGTTCTTCGGCTTGCAAGCCTCCCCCCTTTTCCTCCAAACATAACGATGGTCATTATGGCCAAACAGTTCTATTTTTGTTTCATCTGACCAGAGGACATTTCTCCAAAAAGTATGATCTTTGTCCCCATGCACAGTTGCAAACCGTAGTCTGGATTTTTATGGCAGTTGTGGAGCAGTGGCTTCTTCCTTGCTGAGCGGCCTTTCAGGTTATGTCGATATAGGACTCGTTTTACTGTGGATATAGATACTTTTATACCCGTTTCCTCCAGCATCTTCACAAGGTCCTTTGATGTTGTTCTGGGATTGATTTGCACTCCAATCTAAGTGTATGTAAACTTCTGACTTCAACTGTATATATATGTATATATTCTTATTCCATTCCTTTACTTAGATGTGTGTGTACTAGGTAGTTGTTGTGGTACAGTTTGATTACTTGTTAGATATTGCTGCACTGTCAGAAATAGAAGCACAAGCATTTCACTACACTATCAATACCATCTGCTAACCATGTGTATGTGACCAATAAAATGTTATTTTATTTGATATGCTGCTACATTATTTATCCTAACCTGCTGCTTAAGTTCTCCTAACCTAATAAAGCTAATAGGTTATTTGCTTTATGTGTAAATACTGTATTATTGACAAATCTCATCCATATATCTACTGCTGTACCTTTTTCCTGCTTATACTGTATATTGTCAATACTGTCTATACACGTAACATATTTATATTCCAGACTCTGACATTGCTTGTTCAGATACTTCTTAATTTCTTCTTTATTTTCTTTTGTTATTTGTGTGTTATTAATTGTACGGTTAGATATTTACGGTACTGCTGGAGCTAGAAACACAATAATTTCACTGCACTTGCTTTAACATTTGCTAATCTGTGTATGCATCAAATCAACTGTGAATTGATAACCTGTTACAAAAAGTCAAATCTGACAAAAGCTGTATCCTTTCTAATAAATACCCATATATTTTGTTTTGCAGTGCAGCACATTCTGTTTTGAATCAAGCTACATTCGTTTTTTGATGTACTTCATCCTTGATAGGCTACTTATATATGACCCCATCAAGTGAAGATCATACTCCCGTCAGATCTAAACTACAGGAGGTTGGTGGCACCTTAATTGGGGAGGATGAGCTTGTGGCAATGGTTGGAGCAGAATCAATGCAATGGTATCAAGTACATCAAACACATGGTCACCATTTGTTCCATTCCAGCCATTATGAGCCGTCCTCATCTCAGCAGCCTCCACTGATCTAAACCCTTGATGGTGCAGAGCACAAGTTTCTACAAATTACATTTCAAAAGCTGTTAGGATCAGAATAGAACAGAAACACATGGGTTTATGTCAATGTTAGCCGATTAAAATCAACTCCACAATTTACTACGTTACATAAAAGTATGTTTTTATTTTCTTTAAACTACTACATTTCAGCACCCAAAGAATAGCCCTCTTTGAAACCTTCCCCATCCCAACCAACCTAATTGCGGGCTATTCTTAGGGTGTTAAAATTAGTATTAAAAAAACTTCATTTTATGTGACGTCGGAGGCTCCAGCCCGCTAGTCTCAGAACAACTCAGTCGAGGAGTTTAGTTTAGTCGGCTATGTCAATTTGGGCATTCCAAAACGTCAATATCTCCCTCACGATCTCAACCCTATCTCTCTTACACACACGTCAGACTGCTTATTAAGCAAACCCAAGGGCGTGTCTAGCAGAGAAAGAGAGAGGAAGATATATATATATATATAGAGAGAGAGAGAGAGAGAGAGAGAGAGAGAGAGATTGAGAGAGAGAGATTGAGAGAGAGAGAGAGAGAGAGAGAGAGAGAGAGATTGAGAGAGAGAGAGAGAGAGAGAGTGTGTGTGTGTGTGTGTGATCTCCTCCCACTCCGCAGCCGGTGTCTGGCTGGTTGGGATGGGGAAGGTTTCAAATGCGGAAGTTTCCACCCAGAACGCTGCCACAGCGAAGATGAGGCTTGTGATGACATTTGTGCTAGCAGCGCGGTAGGAGAAGTTACCACTCCACAGGGAAACTGTAGCTACCACCGCAGAACTGGAGTAAACTGCTCATGTCGTCTTTGGCGAGCGCGGAGCGACGTGCGTTCGCTCTGAAAATCAACAGGTAATGTTCGTCTCTCTCACACACCTTTACGACTTTTCATGATCAGGTTGGTGAACTCAGAGTTCTCATAGGCTACTGATTTGAGCTGTTGTTACGTCAGGGAAAGGCGAGTGGATTCCTATACACGCAGCTACATGCGGGCAATTCCATATAACGGAATTACGCTGAGACCTAGATTTTTCTTTTTCAAATGTATACCAAACCAAAGCTATTGATTTCAAAGTTTAACAAACCATATAACTCTATGCGCAAGGAATCATTTTAACAATTTCAATACATAAAAAAATAGATTCACAGTAAGAACTGTGCAGATAAAGTTTGCATCTGTTTGCAACAGTTTTTACCTTAGGCCTAGGCTATATGTTTTTAATGATTTATTATGTGAATTGTTCAAAGTTGTCATTGTGCTGTATGGTTTGTTAAACTTTGAAATCAGTGTTTTTCTGTTCTGCATACATTTTAAATCAGAGACTCAGCATATTTCTGTTACCGAGGAATTGCCCATGTTGTGACTGTAGGGTACTCTATCATGGGTGGTCGCAGTCCTTGAGTTAAATTATGACATTTGCTTTAATAACTCCATAGTTATTTCTTATGAGTAAGGATATTAAACATTGATTTATTTCATTCAATTACCTATCACACATTTAGTTCTAACATCTTTCAAGTAGTGGACTAATATTCATAAAACAAATCCTATTCTATCTATATTAGAGCCTACCTATATTTCCCCCAAAAGACCAATGAACAAGAACAAATATTTTCAGTCTACCGGTAGGCCTACTTACTTCACAAAGAGCTTATTGAGCTGACGCAAACATGCTTTTGTATATACAGTGAATGCGAACACCCCTTCAAATTAGACGATTCTGTGCTTCCAACTTTGTGGCAACAGTTTGGGGAAGGCCAGTTCCTGTTTCAACATGATAATGCACCCGTGCACAAATTGAGGTCCATACAGAAATTGTTTGTTGAGATCGGTGTGGAAGAACTTGACTGGCCTGCACAGAGCCCTGACCTCAACCCCATCGAACACTTTTGGGATGAATTGGAGCGCCGACTGGGAGTAAGGCCCAATCACCTAACATCAGTTCCCGACCACACTCATGCTCTTGTGGTTAAATGAAAGAGGGTCCACGCAGTAATGTTCCACCATCTAGTGGAACACCTTCCCAGAAGAGTGGAGGCTGTTATAGCAGCAAAGGGGGACCAACTCCATATTAATGCAGTGTATTCGCAATATAGTGTATTAGCAATGCATGATATGCTATACAATGTATGAGATTGTAAGAAGCTACTGGGGGGATGACCAATTCCATATCAGTGCCCATGATTTTGGAATGAGATGTTTGACATGCAGGTGTCCACATACTTTTGGTCATGTAGTGTATTTTTGTTGCCTTCATTTCCTAATCATTGGGTTGCCTAAACATCAGACTGAAAAGAGGTCACTGTAAAAAAATACTAAATAGTCTCTACAAAGCAGAATGTTATGATATTTGCACTTTACTGGTTTTATGTGCTGTTGTTCCATTTGGCAGTAGGAGGTGGAGATAGGGTATCCACAGGAAAGGGTTGTTTACCTGACTTTTTGTGGCTCCTGTAGGTTCTGACGCTTGTATTTGTCTGTAAAGGCATTGCACGTGATACACAATATGTAAACAATAGCGGACTATAATCAAATGTCGTCTTACTGATGCACGTTTCCTCAGCAATCAGATGGAAGTGTTTACTGTCCGGTTAGACTCAGCCATATTGTGCAAGTGTTTGTCACGTGTGAATTGCATCAGTATTTCAAATAAATAAAAACTGGAAATACAAACAATATACAGACCAGCATACTGTCGGTCGGGTTGATAACACTAATCTGTGAATATTTTGTCTCAAATTCCTACCTGCAGAAGGACCAACCAGCATTCTGGCTTGTAGAGGTTGTGAGAGGAAACTTTCCTGATCCAAACACTCATTTCTGCCTGACGTAGAATTCTATGCAATTCAACGTCAGGTCTTCAGCCTACTCATTGGGGTATGTTTCTATATCTGTCAGGGCTCTACAGTGCCACCATTGTACTCGCTTATATACGCAGAAATACTTTAGTGTGCGCCCTGGAATTTTAATTTAGGAGCACCAGTGCGCCTAGAAAAATAAAAGATTCTAGCTTTATTACCTCAAATATTTTTCATTGTGTTCCAAAATGTATTTGTGTGTGCCTACATCTTTCAACTTAGGTGCACACGTGCTCCTTCTAAACCAAAGGTCCGCGTAGAGCCCTGTGTGCTGTGTTTGATCATTTCCTCGCTGCATGTTGTGTACGGTGCCTTCAGAAAGTATTCACAACCCTTGACTTTTTCCACATTTTGTTGTGTGACAGTCAGAATTTTAAATGGATTAAATTGCGAAAAAAAAATTTGGTCACTGGCCTATATACAATACCCCATAATGTCAAAGTGCAATTAGGTTTTTCGGGATTTGCACAAATTAATACAAAATGAAAACCTGAAATGTCTTTAGTCAGTAAGTATTCAACCCCTTTGTTATGGCAAACTAAATAAGTTTCAGGAGTAAAAATATGCTTCACTAGTCACATAAGTTGCATGGACTCACTCTGTGTGCAATAATAGAGTTTATCATGATTTCTGAATGACTACCTCATCTCTGTACCCAACACATACAATTAACTGTAAAGTCCCTCAGTCAAGCAGTGAATTTCAAACACAGATTCAACTACAAAGACCAGGGAGGTTTTCCAATGACTCGCAAAGAAGGCCACCTATTAGTAGACGGGTAAAACATAAAAAAAGCAGACATTGAATATCCCTTTGAGGATGGCGAAGTTATTCATTACACTTTGGATGGTGTATCAATACACCCAGTCACTACAAAGATACAGGTGTCCTTCCTAAAAGTTGCTGGAGTTGAAGGAAACTGCTCAGGGATTTCACCATGAGGCCAATGATGACTTTAAAACAGTTAGAATTTAATGGCTCTGACAGGAGAACTGAGGATGGATCAACAACATTTTAGTTACTCCACAATACTAACTAATTGACAGAGTGAAAAGAAGGAAGCCTGAACAGAAAAAAAACATATTCCAGAAACATGCTATTCTCTTTTTGTCCTGAATACAAAGTGTTATGTTTGAGGAAAATACAACACATTACTGAGTATCACGCTCCATATTTTCAAGAATAGTGGTGGCTACATCATGGTATGGGTATGCTTGTTATCGTTAAAGACTGGGGAGTTTTTTTAGGATAAAAAATAAATGGAATGGCGCTAGGCACAGGAAAAATCCTAGAGGAAAACCTGGTTCAGTCTGCTTCCCAACAGACACTGGGAGATGGCCAAATCTAGGCCAAATCTACACTGGAGTTGCTTACCAAGAAGACAGTGAATGTTCCTGAGTGGCCTGGCTACACTTTTGACTTAAATCGACTTGGAAATCCATGGCAAGACCTGGAAATGGTTGTCTAGCAATGATTAACAAACAATTTGACAGCGCTTGAGGAATTCTGAAAAGAATAATGGTCAAATGTTGCACAATCCAGTTGTGGAAAGCTCTTAGAGACTTACCCAGAAAGACTCAACTGTAATCGCTGCCAAAAGTGATTCTAACATGTATTGACTCAGGGGGTTGAATAGTTATCTAGTCAAGATATATTATTTTATTTTTCATACATTTATTACAAATGTTAACATTTTCTTCAACTTTTACATTTCAAACTATTTTGTGTAAATCGTTGACAAGTAAATCAATTTTAATCCCAATTTGTAACACAAGAAAACGTGGAAAAAGTCTAGGGGTGTGAACTCTCTGAATGCACTATATATATATATATATATATATATATATATGAGGGCTGCAGTTATTGTTCCTCCTCCTACACACTCACCAGGTGGAGAGGAACTAGTCTACATGAGACCATTGTGTGTCATGCCTTTAGTCCACTGATACAACAAATGTATCTCTCTAATGACCTTATAGACATCTTTAGCTTTACACTATAGACATAAGTTGTAACTTTTTAGCTGTTACAATGGTTATGAAAGCCCTTGTATTGAGAGACCCACACCTTGTTCTTGCTCTGTCGGGAACACTTTATGGCATTCTAAAATGTATAGTATCCAAATTAGCAACCTAGCCCCAGCTATAAGCCACATTACACATTTATAATTGTGTGTCCTGTTTATGTTAGGTCAGTCCCACACTACCTGTAGTTAATTAATGAGACAGGCCGTATAGTTGACAGTTTGATTGAAGTGGAGAAGATGGAGGAGAGTCTCTTGTCTAATTTTATTGTTTATTGTACCTTTATATAAATAGGCAAGTCAGTTAAGAACAAATTCTTATTTTTCAATGACGGCCTAGGAACAAATTGATTGTTCAGGGGCATAACGACAGATCTGTACCTTGTCAGCTCTGGGATTTGAACTGGAAACCTTTCGGTTACTAGCCCAATGCTCTAACCACTAGGTTACCCTGCCGCCGGGACTATACCAGTATCGCGATACTCATTAGTATCGTGGCAAGGAAACAAAATACCAAGCAGATTTGACTTCTTTAGGATAACACCTCTAATGTTGGAAACAAACATAATTATGTTGTCATCCAGAGTCACATGTATTTATTATCCAAGCTATAGCACACCAAATTTTATATACAGCAGGTTTTAAAGGACCAAAGAGTTTGGTTTGCTTTGTGTTTTCATTTTTGCAATGAATAAAATATTGCGATCCTGGTATCGTCACCTACTGTGTAACAGGGCTGAGGTCAGTTGCTGAAAGGGAGAGCATCTTCAGTTGCGTCTTGAATCCACTGCTGAGCCAGCTAATGGGCTCGGTCTCCACAGCCGATACTGTCCACATGGGTTTTTGTTGCTGACCGTAGGACTGGCTGGTCACCAACCTGTGAAAGGTTAGGATCGTGTGTGTGTGTGTGTGTGTGTGGTTCACTTCCAGCAACAGTGATTACTCACTGAATTTGACACATTTATGTTGTTGTGGTGAGGAAAAGCTATTGTTTACATTCTTGACTGACAATTTATCAGCCATTTGTATTCTTCAAAATGTTAACAAACAGGTCTCAATTTCAGTAAGCTTGAATTAAGTAGGCAGGCAGTTTGGAAATGTACAACAAATCCAGTCAACCCCTTTGGCTCTTCACTGTTTCTCACACGTAAGCAGTTCTACGCATGCACAGATCAGTACATTCCTCTTTCTCTATCAAGATGCAATTAGAAGGACATTCTACTATGACACAGACAGCATTTGGTTCACTTCTCTTTTCATTTCATGACAGTTTTAAAACAGGAAATACTCGTTTCTTACCCCAGATAAAGGAGGAGGAATTAAAGAGAAGTGCAAATATTTTCTCTCTAGAAAAAAAATCCTGACTGTAAATGTTGTGCTCTTAACGGAAGCAAATTGATTAATCAATTAAAATGTCAACTTGACATATAAACTTAGTTCTACACCAGATGTTGTCAGTTAAACTGGGCATTTCCACGATAAAGGAATTTACTGTAAGAACTGTGCAGATGCAAAGTTTGTTAACAGAAGTAGGGTAAAATCTTCCTTAGTTTTTTATGTGAACATGTTTTTCACAAACTCTACTCTGAGTTTCTCTGAGCAAATCTGTTTTTCTCTGGCAGACAACAGTATGTTATCAGTCCAGTCCTCCGGGGCGCTATGGAGTTAACAGGGTAAATACATTGTCATTTGGGTTCTGTCAAGCAAAGCAGATGCTATATTTGACCATGGTTAAGTTGACTATTGTGGAGTGGACATAAATCAAAATTGGGTTATTCGGTTGCGTGGTTAGAAAGATGTTGCCAATGTCAACTCCACTTCCTGAAAGAGGGTGTTTCTAGGTGTCTGATCCGCAGGGTTAATAAGACGTTATGGTATAATTAAGCAATAAGGCCCTAGAAGGTGTGGTATATGGCCAGTATACCACGGCTAAGAGTTGTTCTTATGCACGAAGCAACGCGGTGTCCCTGGACACAGCCCTTAGCCGTGGTATATTGACCATATATCACAAACCCCAAATAGCCTTATTGCTATTATAAACTGGTTACCAACATAATTAGAGCAGTAAAAATAAATGTTTTGTCAAACCCACGGTATACAGTCTGATATACCACGGCTGTCAGCCAATCAGAATTCAGGACTCAAACCACCCAGTTTATAGTAAGGTGTTCGACTAGCTGCCTCACCTGTAATACTGTTGTTGTTGAGTTGGGAACAATTCCTCTTGTCAGCAGAAGAGAAGGGAAGTCCTAACATTTTGGGAGCATGTCAACAGCCTACCACACAGTATCCCAATGAGAGGGAATTAAACCATGCTGGATGCTGGGCTGGTTGTCATGGTCTGACTGACTTTGACCTTTCACCTAAATTGTTACTTCAGGAAGTTTGGGGCCCCTCCATTTCTCAATAGAGTTGTGCTGATGCTGGCTTGTCCCACATCATCATGCCATTGTGTGTGTGTGTGTGGCAGAAGTTGTGTATGGATTTAGTGAGTGGGTGTGTGTGATGTGTGTGGCAGGAGTTGTGGGTGTGTGTGTGTGGCAGGAGTTTTGTGTGGCAGCTTTCATATGTTCTCATGTTCTGAGCAAGGAATTTAAACCTTAGCTTTCTTACATGGCACATATTGCACTTTTAATTTCTTCTCCAACTTTGTTTTTGCATTATTTAAACCAAATTGAACATGTTTCATTATTTACTTGAGGCTAAATTGATTTTATTGATGTATTATATTAAGTTAAAATAAGTTTTAATTCAGTATTGTTGTAATTGTCATTATTACAAATATTTAACAAAATCTTTGGCTTTTTTGGTCCTCCAATAATCGGTATCGGCGTTGAAAAATCATAATCGGTCGACCTCTAAATCAAATCAAATCAAATCAAATTTTATTTGTCACATACACATGGTTAGCAGATGTTAATGCGAGTGTAGCGAAATGCTTGTGCTTCTAGTTCCGACAATGCAGTAATAACCAACAAGTAATCCAACTAAAAATTCCAAAACTACTGTCTTATACACAGTGTAAGGGGATAAAGAATATGTACATAAGGATATATGAATGAGTGATGGTACAGAGGAGCATAGGCAAGATACAGTAGATGGTATCGAGTACAGTATATACATATGAGATGAGTATGTAAACAAAGTGGCATAGTTAAAGTGGCTAGTGATACATGTATTACATAAGGATGCAGTCAATGATATAGAGTACAGTATATACGTATGCATATGAGATGAATAATGTAGGGTAAGTAACATTATATAAGGTAGCATTGTTTAAAGTGGCTAGTGATATATTTACATTTCCCATCAATTCCCATTATTAAAGTGGCTGGAGTTGAGTCAGTGTCAGTGTGTTGGCAGCAGCCACTCAATGTTAGTGGTGGCTGTTTAACAGTCTGATGGCCTTGAGATAGAAGCTGTTTTTCAGTCTCTCGGTCCCAGCTTTGATGCACATGTACTGACCTCGCCTTCTGGATGATAGCGGGGTGAACAGGCAGTGGCTCGGGTGGTTGATGTCCTTGATGATCTTTATGGCCTTCCTGTAACATCGGGTGGTGTAGGTGTCCTGGAGGGCAGGTAGTTTGCCCCCAGTGATGCGTTGTGCAGACCTCACTACCCTCTGGAGAGCCTTACGGTTGTGGGCGGAGCAGTTGCCGTACCAGGCGGTGATACAGCCCGCCAGGATGCTCTCGATTGTGCATCTGTAGAAGTTTGTGAGTGCTTTTGGTGACAAGCCGAATTTCTTCAGCCTCCTGAGGTTGAAGAGGCGCTGCTGCGCCTTCTTCACGATGCTGTCTGTGTGAGTGGACCAATTCAGTTTGTCTGTGATGTGTATGCCGAGGAACTTAAAACTTGCTACCCTCTCCACTACTGTTCCATCGATGTGGATAGGGGGTGTTCCCTCTGCTGTTTCCTGAAGTCCACAATCATCTCCTTAGTTTTGTTGACGTTGAGTGTGAGGTTATTTTCCTGACACCACACTCCGAGGGCCCTCACCTCCTCCCTGTAGGCCGTCTCGTCGTTGTTGGTAATCAAGCCTACCACTGTTGTGTCGTCCGCAAACTTGATGATTGAGTTGGAGGCGTGCGTGGCCACGCAGTCGTGGGTGAACAGGGAGTACAGGAGAGGGCTCAGAACGCACCCTTGTGGGGCCCCAGTGTTGAGGATCAGCGGGGTGGAGATGTTGTTGCCTACCCTCACCACCTGGGGGCGCCCGTCAGGAAGTCCAGTACCCAGTTGCACAGGGCGGGGTCGAGACCCAGGGTCTCGAGCTTGATGACGAGCTTGGAGGGTACTATGGTGTTGAATGCCGAGCTGTAGTCGATGAACAGCATTCTCACATAGGTATTCCTCTTGTCCAGATGGGTTAGGGCAGTGTGCAGTGTGGTTGAGATTGCATCGTCTGTGGACCTATTTGGGCGGTAAGCAAATTGGAGTGGGTCTAGGGTGTCAGGTAGGGTGGAGGTGATATGGTCCTTGACTAGTGTGTGTGTGTGTGTGTGTGGCAGGAGTTGTGTATGGAGTTAGTGAGTGGGTGTGTGTGTGTGGCACGAGTTGTGTATGGCGTTAGTGAGTGGGTGTGTTTGTGTGTGGCAGGAGTTTGTGTGTGTGTGGGGGGCCGGAGTTGTGTATGGCGTTAGTGAGTGGGTGGGTGTGTGTGTGTGTGGGGCCGGAGTTGTGTATGGCGTTAGTGAGTGGGTGGGTGTGTGTGTGTGTGGCAGGAGTTGTGTATGAAGTTAGTGAGTGTGTGTGTGTGTGTGTGTGGCAGGAGTTGTGTATAGAGTTAGTGAGTGGGTGTGTGTGTGTGTGTGGCAGGAGTTGTGTATGGAGTTAGTGAGTGTGTGTGTGTGTGGCAGGAGTTGTGTATGAAGTTAGTGAGTGGGTGTGTGTGTGTGTGTGTGTGTGCAGGAGTTGTGTATGGAGTTACTGAGTGGGTGTGTGTGTGTGTGTGTGTGTGTGGCAGGAGTTGTGTATGGAGTTACTGAGTGGGTGTGTGTGGGTGTGTGTGTGTGTGGCAGGAGTTGTGTATGGAGTTACTGAGGTGTGTGTGTGTGTGTGTGTGTGTGTGGCAGGAGTTGTGTATGGAGTTACTGAGTGGGTGGGTGTGTGTGGCAGGAGTTGTGTATGGAGTTACTGAGTGGGTGGGTGTGTGTGGCAGGAGTTGTGTATGGAGGTAGTGAGTGGGTGGGTGTGTGTGGCAGGAGTTGTGTATGGAGTTAGTGAGTGGGTGGGTGGGTGTGTGTGTGTGGCAGGTGTGTGTGTGGCGTTAGTGAGTGAGTGAGTGAGTGGGTGGGTGTGTGTGTCTGTGGCAGGAGTTGTGTATGAAGTTAGTGAGTGGGTGTGTGTGTGTGTGTGTGTGCAGGAGTCGTGTATGAAGTTAGTAAGTGGGTGTGTGTGGCAGGAGTTGTGTATGGCGTTAGTGAGTGAGTAGGTGGGTGGATGTGTGTGTGTGGCAGGACTTATGTATGGCGTTAGTGAGTGGGTTTGTGTGTGTGTGGCAGGAGTTGTGTATGAAGTTAGTGAGTGGGTGTGTGTGTGTGGCAGGAGTTGTGTATGGCGTTAGTGAGTGTGTGGGTGTGTGTGTGGAAGGAGTTGTGTATGGCGTTAGTGAGTGTGTGGGTGTGTGTGTGGAAGGAGTTGTGTATGGCGTTAGTGAGTGTGTGGGTGTGTGTGTGGAAGGAGTTGTGTATGGCGTTAGTGAGTGTGTGGGTGTGGTGTGGAAGGAGTTGTGTATGGTGAGTGTGTGGGTGTGTGTGGGAAGGAGTTGTGTATGGCGTTAGTGAGTGTGTGGGTGTGTGTGTGGAAGGAGTTGTGTATGGCGTTAGTGAGTGAGTGAGTGGGTGGGTGTGTGTGGCAGGAGTTGTGTATGGCGTTAGTGAGTGTGTGGGTGTGTTTGTGGAAGGAGTTGTGTATGGAGTTACTGAGTGGGTGTGTGTGTGTGTGTGTGTGTGTGTGGCAGGAGTTGTGTATGGAGTTACTGAGTGGGTGGGTGTGTGTGGCAGGAGTTGTGTATGGAGTTACTGAGTGGGTGGGTGTGTGTGGCAGGAGTTGTGTATGGAGGTAGTGAGTGGGTGGGTGTGTGTGGCAGGAGTTGTGTATGGAGTTAGTGAGTGGGTGGGTGGGTGTGTGTGTGTGGCAGGTGTGTGTGTGGCGTTAGTGAGTGAGTGGTGAGTGGGTGGGTGTGTGTGTCTGTGGCAGGAGTTGTGTATGAAGTTAGTGAGTGGGTGTGTGTGTGTGTGTGTGTGCAGGAGTCGTGTATGAAGTTAGTAAGTGGGTGTGTGTGGCAGGAGTTGTGTATGGCGTTAGTGAGTGAGTAGGTGGGTGGATGTGTGTGTGTGGCAGGACTTATGTATGGCGTTAGTGAGTGGGTTTGTGTGTGTGTGGCAGGAGTTGTGTATGAAGTTAGTGAGTGGGTGTGTGTGTGTGGCAGGAGTTGTGTATGGCGTTAGTGAGTGTGTGGGTGTGTGTGTGGAAGGAGTTGTGTATGGCGTTAGTGAGTGTGTGGGTGTGTGTGTGGAAGGAGTTGTGTATGGCGTTAGTGAGTGTGTGGGTGTGTGTGTGGAAGGAGTTGTGTATGGCGTTAGTGAGTGTGTGGGTGTGTGTGGAAGGAGTTGTGTATGGCGTTAGTGAGTGTGTGGGTGTGTGTGTGGAAGGAGTTGTGTATGGCGTTAGTGAGTGTGTGGGTGTGTGTGTGGAAGGAGTTGTGTATGGCGTTAGTGAGTGAGTGAGTGGGTGGGTGTGTGGCAGGAGTTGTGTATGGCGTTAGTGAGTGTGTGGGTGTGTTTGTGGAAGGAGTTGTGTATGGCGTTAGTGAGTGTGGGGTGTGTGTGTGAGGCAGGAGTTGTGTATGGCGTTAGTGAGTGTGTGTGTGACAGGAGTTGTGTATGGCGTTAGTGAGTGTGTGTGTGGCAGGAGTTGTGTATGGCGTTAGTGAGTGGGTGTGTGTGTGTGTGAGGCAGGAGTTGTGTATGGCGTTAGTGAGTGGGTGGGTGTGTGTGTGGCAGGAGTTGTGTATGGCGTTAGTGATGGGTGGGTGGGTGTGTGTGTGTGGCAGGAGTTGTGTATGGCGTTAGTGAGTGGGTGGGTGGGTGTGTGTGTGAGGCAGGAGTTGTGTATGGCGTTAGTGAGTGGGTGGGTGGGTGTGTGTGTGAGGCAGGAGTTGTGTATGGCGTTAGTGAGTGAGTGGGTGGGTTTTTGTGTGTGTGTGGCAGGAGTTGTGTATGGCGTTAGTGAGTGAGTGGGTGTGTGTGTGTGTGTGTGTGTGTGTGTGGCAGGTGTTGTGTATGGAGGTAGTAAGTGGGTGTGTGTGGCAGGAGTTGTGTATGGCGTTAGTGAGTGAGTGGGTGGGTGTGTGTGTGAGGCAGGAGTTGTGTATGGCGTTAGTGAGTGAGTGGGTGGGTGTGTGTGTGAGGCAGGAGTTGTGTATGGAGGTAGTGAGTGGGTGGGTTTTTGTGTGTGTGTGGCAGGAGTTGTGTATGGAGGTAGTAAGTGGGTGTGTGTGGCAGGAGTTGTGTATGGAGGTAGTAAGTGGTGTGTGTGGCAGGAGTTGTGTATGGCGTTAGTGAGTGAGTGGGTGGGTGTGTGTGTGAGGCAGGAGTTGTGTATGGCGTTAGTGAGTGAGTGGGTGGGTGTGTGTGGCAGGAGTTGTGTATGGCGTTAGTGAGTGAGTGGGTGGGTGTGGTGTGAGGCAGGAGTTGTGTATGGAGGTAGTGAGTGGGTGGGTTTTTGTGTGTGTGTGGCAGGAGTTGTGTATAGAGGTAGTGAGTGGGTGGGTGTGTGTGGCAGGAGTTGTATATGGAGGTAGTGAGTGGGTGGGTGTGTGTGGCAGGAGTTGTGTATGGCGTTAGTGAGTGAGTGGGTGGGTGTGTGTATGTGTGTGGCAGGTGTTGTGTATGGAGGTAGTGAGTGGGTGGGTGTGTGTGGCAGGAGTTGTATATGGAGGTAGTGAGTGGGTGGGTGTGTGTGGCAGGAGTTGTGTATGGCGTTAGTGAGTGGGTGGGTGGGTGTGTGTGTGTGTGTGTGTGTGTGGCAGGTGTTGTGTATGGAGGTAGTAAGTGGGTGTGTGTGGCAGGAGTTGTGTATGGCGTTAGTGAGTGAATGGGTGGGTGTGTGTGTGTGTGTGGCAGGTGTTGTGTATGGAGGTAGTAAGTGGGTGTGTGTGGCAGGAGTTGTGTATGGCGTTAGTGAGTGGGTGGGTGGATGTGTGTGTGTGGCAGGACTTATGTATGGCATTAGTGAGTGGGTTTGTGTGTGTGTGGCAGGACTTATGTATGGCGTTAGTGAGTGGGTTTGTGTGTGTGTGTGGCAGGAGTTGTGTATGAAGTTAGTGAGTGGGTGTGTGTGTGTGGCAGGAGTTGTGTATGGCGTTAGTGAGTGGGTGGGTGTGTGTGTGTGCAGGAGTTGTGTATGGCGTTAGTGAGTGAGTGGGTGTGTGTGTGTGTGTGTGTGGCAGGTGTTGTGTATGGCGTTAGTGAGTGGGTGGGTGGATGTGTGTGTGTGGCAGGACTTATGTATGGCGTTAGTGAGTGCACACCCCAGCACACCGACTACACCCCAGCACACCCCAGCATACCGACTATACCCCAGCATACCGACTACACCTCAGCATACCGACTACACCGGTGTGTGTGTGGCAGGAGTTGTGTATGAAGTTAGTGAGTGGGTGTGTGTGTGTGGCAGGAGTTGTGTATGAAGTTAGTGAGTGGGTGTGTGTGTGAGCAGGAGTTGTGTATGGCGTTAGTGAGTGGGTGGGTGTGTGTGTGTGGCAGGTGTTGTGTATGGCGTTAGTGAGTGGGTATGTGTGTGAGGCAGGAGTTGTGTATGGCGTTAGTGAGTGTGTGTGTGACAGGAGTTGTGTATGGCGTTAGTGAGTGGGTGTGTGTGTGTGAGGCAGGAGTTGTGTATGGCGTTAGTGAGTGGGTGTGTGTGTGAGGCAGGAGTTGTGTATGGCGTTAGTGAGTGTGTGTGTGACAGGAGTTGTGTATGACGTTAGTGAGTGTGTGTGTGTGGCAGGAGTTGTGTATGGAGTTAGTGAGTGTGTGTGTGTGTGTGGTAGCAGTTGTGTATGACGTTCGTGATTTGGTGTGTGTGTGGCAGGAGTTGTGTATGGAGTTAGTGAGTGTGTGTGTGTGTGGCAGCAGTTGTGTATGACGTTAGTGAGTGTGTGTGTGTGTGGCAGCAGTTGTGTATGACGTTAGTGATTGGGTTTGTGTGTGTGGCAGGAGTTGTGTATGGAGTTAGTGAGTGTGTGTGTGTGTGTGTGTGTGTGTGTGTGTGGCAGCAGTTGTGTATGTGTGTGTGGCAAGAGTTGTGTATGGAGTTAGTGAGTGTGTGTGTGTGGCAGGAGTTTGTGTGTGTGTGTGTGTGCAGGAGTTATGTATGGAGTTAGTGAGTGTGTGTGTGTGGCAGCAGTTGTGTATGACGTTAGTGATTGGGTGTGTGGCAGGAGGTAGTGTGTGTGTGTTGCAGGAGTTGTGTATGGAGTTATTGAGTGGTTGTGTGTGTGGCAGCAGTTGTGTATGACGTTAGTGATTGGGTGTGTGGCAGGAGGTAGTGTGTGTGTGTTGCAGGAGTTGTGTATGGAGTTATTGAGTGGTTGTGTGTGTGGCAGGAGTTGTTTATGGAGTTAGTGAGTGTGCCTTATAAGAGTTGTCTGCCTACTGTTTTTATCATGTGTAATAATGAGAGAGATGGATGCCATGTGTTGGCAGAGTGGTTGTGGGTAGCCTACTGCTGTATAAAGGCTGTGTCTTTCAAGTCTGTCTCAGGCTGTTGAACTATGAGATTGTTTTATTACTATATAACTGACTTTATGCCCTTGAGTAAAGCTCAATACACCAACTACATCCCAGCACACCAACTTCACCCCAGCATACCGACTACACCCCAGCACACCGACTACGCCCAGCACACCGACTACACCCCAGCACACCGACTACACCCCAGCACACCGACTTCACCCCAGCATACCGACTACACCCCAGCACACCGACAACACCCCAGCACACCGACTGCCCCAGCACACCGACTACACCCCAGCACACCGACTACACCCCAGCACACCGACTACACCCCAGCACACCGACTACACCCCAGCACGACTATACCCCAGCATACCGACTACACCTCAGCATACCGACTACACCGCAGCACGGCACAGCACACAACGGCACAGCACAACACACCACAGAACACCCACCCAACCACACCACAGCACACCCACCACACCACACCACACCACAGCACAGCACAGCACACCCACCACACCACAGTACACCCACCAACCACACCACACCACAGCACACCACAGCACACCCACCACAGCACATATTCTATCCTTGAATTGAGTCAGAAGACTCAAGCATGTGTTTTGGTTTTCCACCCCTACTACTAAATTTTAGGTTTATATCTCAGCAGCAATTGTTCGAAACTACAGTAGGAGATATGTATGCATGATGATTTGATTTGGATACTGTACAAGCATATACTGTACAAGAATGCAATCATGGCATTGTACAGGAGCTTTTTTTGATTCCAGCCCTCACATCCCAACTCAAAGTTGTATGTTTACAGCTGGTGTTATATATTGCCAACCCATGGAACAGCCAGTCTAGACTCGCATTCCTTAGCCATACATGAAGGTGTGGAGCATACCAGAGGTATTCTTGAGTGATGGCCTTTGTATTATGTAACTCTCCTGGCAACACCACCGTCCAAGTGGAGAGTTTATCTGTGTTTTATGCCATGCCTCCTGTAATATGGGTGAACTATCCTTTTACCAGGAGCCCACTCACACACTGCCTAGTCTCACTGAGCGGGTTAGGAGAAGCTGCAGCCACATGGTCAGGACCTGGGCGGGATGCATGCAGTCGAGAGGAGAGCAGTATGCCAATGAACATAGAGCAAAGTTCAACCAGTTAAAAGAGCCACAGCCCAGAGCCACACGCACCACACAGTGGTACCAAATTCACACTCTGTTCACGAGTTAAGTTGACAACAATGGTGTGGGTGAAAACCTGTATAAATGGTGCTAGACTGAAATGAAACTACAGACTGCTTTCAGACTGGCAGGTCCTGTTGGCTAGTATCACATGGCAGTCCTGGAGTTAAGATGCCCACATCATTGTGTTGCTTGGGGAAGAGGTAGAGGGAATCTTCAGTGGCAGATCCATCCTAAACAATGACTACCATGACTTAATGAACACAGAGAGCAGCAGCACATGGACAGCATGGAGACTGGAGGAGAAGCAGGGACACTGACCCATTTGGCATGAACAGCATGGAGACTGGAGGAGAAGCAGGGACACTGACCCATTTGGCATGAACAGCATGGAGACTGGAGGAGAAGCAGGGACACTGACCCATTTGGCATGAACAGCATGGAGACTGGAGGAGAAGCAGGGACACTGACCCATTTGGCATGAACAGCATGGAGACTGGAGGAGAAGCAGGGACACTGACCCATTTGGCATGAACAGCATGGAGACTGGAGGAGAAGCAGGGACACTGACCCATTTGGCATGAACAGCATGGAGACTGGAGGAGAAGCAGGGACACTGACCCATTTGGCATGAACAGCATGGAGACTGGAGGAGAAGCAGGGACACTGACCCATTTGGCATGAACAGCATGGAGACTGGAGGAGAAGCAGGGACACTGACCCATTTGGCATGAACAGCATGGGGACTGGAGGAGAAGCAGGGACACTGACCCATTTGGCAGTGCCCCTCAAAGACTCCCAACTCCACACAATACAGCCCTGTTGCGCCACACACACACACACACACACTTCACACAGTTTTGCTACTGAGGGACTTTTCATGCATTTTCTTTATAGCAGAGTAGGAAAGAAGAAAGTGTATTGTGTACCCGTTGGTAAGGGACCAATGACATGGTGGATTAATGGCTCTATAGTGGAGCATCTCATAGAACGATGAGATATGATTCAAATTAGGATGCTTGATCTATTTCTGTCTCTCTTTCTCTCTGCCGGTCTCTCTGTCGGTCGGGCTCTCTGACGGTGGTTTTCTTATTTTCTAAGACACCAAGAGACACCCCCCCACCTTATCTCTCTCCTTGCACGGGCACACACAAACACACAAACTTCTCTCTCTTTATGCGCTCCATTCTACTGTCTGTAAGATTTTCCGCTTGATCTGTTTGCATGGCTGCTGGTCTTTGTACAGCTCCCATTCTAGTCTTTAAGGGAAAACAAAGGGCTGATCTAGTAGCCAAGGAGTACCAAATGACACATTATTACCCACAAAGACAAGGGTTTTATTGAAGCTGACGGTTCTCTCTTCTCCTCTCTCTTCCGTCCTCTCTCTTCTGTCCTCTCTCTTCCGTCCTCTCTCTTCCGTCCTCTCTCCTTTGTCTTCTCTCTCAGTCTTCTCTCCTTTGTCCTCTCTCTCCGTCTTCTCTCCTTTGTCCTCTCTCTCCGTCTTCTCTCCTTTGTCCTCTCTCTCCGTCTTCTCTCCTTTGTCCTCTCTCTCCGTCTTCTCTCCTTTGTCCTCTCTCTCTGTCTTCTCTCCTTTGTCCTCTCTCTCTGTCTTCTCTCCTTTGTCCTCTCTCTCCTTCTCTCCTTTGTCCTTCTCTCCTTTGTCTTCTCTCAGTCTTCTCTCCTTTGTCCTCTCTCTCTGTCCTCTCTCCTTTGTCCTCTCTCTCCGTCCTCTCTCTCCCTCCTCCCTCCTCTCTCCTTCGTGCTATCTCTCCCTCTTCCCTCCTCCTCTCTCTCCCTCTTCCTTCGTCCTCTCTCTCCTTCGTCCTCTCTCTCCTTCGTCCTCTCTCTCCTTCGTCCTCTCTCTCCTTCGTCCTCTCTCTCCTTCATCCTCTCTCTCCCGCCTCCTACTTAGTAGTGTGAATGACTCTAGAACAGGGATCATCAACTAGATTCAGGCACAGGACAATTTTTTTTTCTTCTAGAGGGGATGGTCGGGAGGGCTGGATCAGAATTACAAATAAATTGACCGCAAGAATCCCAAACAGATATAATATTTGACTAAAACATAATCTATTCAAACCTTGTTTACATATGTATATGATCATGTGTCTCTCTATTATGCGTGGGAAACACATTTTTAAAATATGAATCACTTGGAGCTGATTTCCTGGTGTTTTTTTTAATATCCAACAATGAAAATTCCAAAAATAATAATAATATATATGTGGTATATGGCCAATATACAATGGCTAATGGCTGTTCTTAGGCACAACGCATTGCGGAGTGCCTGGACACAGCCCTTAGCCGTGGTATATTGGCCATAAATAACAAACCCCAGAGGTGCCTTATTGCTATTATAAAATGGTTACCAACTTATTTTTCCTGCTCTAATTACATGTTTTGTCATACCCATGGTATACAGTCTGATATGCCATGACTGTCAGCCAATCAGCATTCAGGGCTGATTTATAAATATATATAACCTGCGGGCTAAATTCGGTCCCAGCAGGTCGCAAGCTGGGGAACCCTGCTCTAGAACCTCTCCCCTCCTTCTTCCACACACGTTGCTTAGTAGTGTGAATGACACTGATATCCAGGAAATGACTATTATGCAGGATGTTTTTATTCAATCAGTGACCAACATTAACCCTTACCAAAATGACTGTCATTCTGCCCCTCCAAAAGGGAAAGGAAATGGGGCACCTAATCAGTTGTACAACTGAATGCATTCAACTGAAATGTGTCTTCCACATTTAACCCAACCCCTCTGAATCTGAGAGGTGAGGGGGCTGCCATAATCCACATCCACCTATTTGGCACCTGGGGAACATTGGATTAACTGCCCTGCTCAGGGGCAGAACGACAGATTTTTACCTTGTCAGCTCGGGGATTCGATCCATCAATTTTGATAATATCTGTTTTGTCGTACACCTCAGTTTCTCCTCTCCTCTGTTTCAGACACTCGTCTGCTGAGATCAGGAGACACTTCGGTGGGAACTATGGGTCCCCCCAGGTCTCCAAGCAACATAGTCGTCACAGCTCCAACGCATCAGTCTCCACTTGCTCCACCGTGGTGAGTTACAGTACTACTGTACAACTAACTAGACCCTTTCATGGGTAGAGGGAAATAGCACAATGGTGTACTATTTAACGCCCCTTTAGGAGAAGGATTCTGACTGAGACTTTCCCACAGCATGTTGTGCTGTAGGCCTAATAATGTAATCCTAAAGAGGGATTTTCTCCCATGGACATTCAGTGACTCCTCACATATTCTCTGTGTCTCTCTCTGTGTCTCTCTCTGTGTCTCTGTCTCTCTCTGTCTGTCTATCTGTCTGTAAATCCGACCACAACTCTACCCTCCTGATTCCTGCTTACAAGCAAAAATTAAGGCAGGAAGCACCAGTGACTCGGTCTATATAAAAGTGATCAGATGAAGCAGATGCTAAACTACAGGACTGTTTTGCTATCACAGACTGGAACATGTTCCGGGATTCTTCCAATGGCATTGAGGAGTACACCACATCACTGGCTTTATCAATAAGTGCATTGAGGACGTCGTCCCCACAATGACTGTATGTACATACCACAACCAGCGAGCCTACCAGACGAGCTAAATCACTTCTATGCCCGTTTTGAGGCAAGCAACACTGAGGCATGCATGAGAGCATCAGCTGTTCTGGATGACTGTGTGATCACGCTCTCTGTAGCCGACGTGAGTAAGACCTTTTAAACAGGTCAACAATCACAAGGCTGCGGGGCCAGACGTATTACCAGGACATGTGCTCCGGGCATGTGCTGACCAACTGGCAGGTGTCTTCACAAAAATGTTCAACATGTCCCTGATTGAGTCTGTAATACCAACATGTTTCAAGCAGACCACCATAGTCCCTGTGCCCAAGAACAAAGGCAACCTGCCTAAATGACTACAGACCCGTAGCACTCAGGTCCATAGCCATGAAGTGCTTTAAAAGGCTGGTAATGGCTCACATCAACACCATTATCCCAGAAACCCTAGATCTACTCCAATTTGCATACCGCCCAAACAGATCCACAGATGATGCAATCTCTATTGCACTCCACACTGCCCTTTCCCACCTGGACAAAAGGAACACCTACAGTGGGGCAAAAAAGTATTTAGTCAGCCAACAATTGTGCAAGTTCTCCCACTTAAAAAGATGAGAGAGGCCTGTAATTTTCATCATAGGTACACTTCAACTATGACAGACAAAATGAAAAAAAAAATCCAGAAAATCACATTGTAGGATTTTTAATGAATTTATTTGCAAATTATGGTGGAAAACTTTTGTTATTGACCAAATACTTATTTATCTCAATACTTTGTTAAATACCCTTTGTTGGCAATGACAGAGGTCAAACGTTTTCTGTAAGTCTTCACAAGGTTTTCACACACTGTTGCTGGTATTTTGGCCCATTCCTCCATGCAGATCTCCTCTAGATCAGTGATGTTTTGGGGCTGTTGCTGGGCAACACGGACTTTCAACTCCCTCCAAAGATTTTCAATGGGGTTGAGATCTGGAGACTGGCTAGGCCACTCCAGGACCTTGAAATGCTTCTTACGAAGGCACTCCGTTGCCCGGGCATTGTCATGCTGAAAGACCCAGCCACGTTTCATCTTCAATGCCCTTGCTTATGGAAGGAGGTTTTCACTCAAAATCTCACGATACATGGCCCCATTCATTCTTTCCTTTACATGGATCAGTCGTCCTGGTCCCTTTGCAGAAAAACAGCCCCAAAGCATGATGTTTCCACCCGAATGCTTCACAGTAGGTATGGTATTCTTTGGATGCAACTCAGAATTCTTTGTCTTCCAAACACGACGAGTTGAGTTTTTACCAAAAAGTTATATTTTGGTTTCATCTGACCATATGACATTCTCCCAATCTTCTTCTGAATCATTCAAATGCTCTCTAGCAAACTTCAGACTGGCCTGGACATGTACTGGCTTAATCAGGGGGACACGTCTGGCACTGCAGGATTTGAGTCCCTGGTGGCGTAGTGTGTTACTGATGGTAGGCTTTGTTACTTTGGTCCCAGCTCTATGCAGGTCATTCACTAGGTCCCCCCGGTGTGGTTCTGGGACTTTTGCTCACCGTTCTTGTGATCATTTTGACCCCACGGGGTGAGATCTTGCGTGGAGCCCCAGATCGAGGGAGATTATCAGTGGTCTTGTATGTCTTCCATTTCCTAATAATTGCTCCCACAATTGATTTCTTCAAACCAAGCTGCTTACCTATTGCAGATTCAGTCTTCCCAGCCTGGTGCAGGTCTACAATTTTGTTTCTGGTGTCCTTTGACAGCTCGTTGGTCTTGGCCATAGTGGAGTTTGGAGTGTGACTGTTTGAGGTTGTGGACAAGTGTCTTTTATTCTGATAACAAGTTCAAACAGGTGCCATTAATACAGGTAACGAGTGGAGGACAGAGGAGCCTCTTAAAGAAGAAGTTACAGGTCTGTGAGAGCCAGAAATCTTGCTTGTTTGTAGGTGACCAAATACTTATTTTCCACCATAATTTGCAAATAAATTCATTAAAAATCCTACAATGTGATTTTCTGGATTTTTAAAATTCTCATTTTGTCTGTCATAGTTGAAGTGTACCTATGATGAAAATTACAGGCCTGTCATCTTTTTAAGTGGGAGAAGTTGCACAATTGGTGGCTGACTAAATACTTTTTTTTGCCCCACTGTATGTGAGAATACTATTCATTTACTACAGCTCAGCGTTCAACACCATAGTACCCTCAAAGCTCATCACTAAGCTAAGGATCCTGGGACTAAACATCTCCCTCTGCAACTGGATCCTGGACTTCCTGACGGGCTGCCCCCAGGTGGTGATGTTAGGTAGCAACACATCTGCCACGCTGATCCTCAACACTTGAGCCCCCCAAGGGTGCGTGCTCAGTCTCCTCCTGTATTCCCTGTTCACCCACGACTGCATGGTCAGGCACGACTCCAACACCATCATTAAGTTTGCAGACTACACAACAGTGGCCTGATCACTGACAACGACGAGACAGCCTATAGGGAGGAGGTCAGAGACCTGGCCGTGTTGTGCCAGAATAACAACCTAACCTTCAATGTAACCAAGACTAAGGAGATGATTGTGGACTACAGGAAAAGGAGGACCGAGCACACCCCCATTCTCATTGACGTGGCTGTAGTGGAGCAGGTTGAGAGCTTCAATTTCCTTGGTGTCCACATCACCAACAAACTAGAATGGTCCAAACACACCAAGACCATCGTAAAGAGGGCACGACAAAGCCTATTCCCCCTCAGGAAACTAAAATGATTTGGCATGGGTCCTCAGATCCTCAAAAGGTTCTACAGCTGCAACATCGAGAGCATTGTTGCACCACTGGACCTCCAGGACCTCTACACCAGGCGGTGTCAGAGGAAGACCCTAACTGGTTGCACCACTGGACCTCCAGGACCTCTACAACAGGCGGTGTCAGAGGACGGCCCTAACTGGTTGCGTCACTGGACCTCCAGGACCTCTACACCAGGCGGTGTCAGAGGAAGGCCCTAAAAATGGTCAAAGACCCCAGCCACCCCAGTCATAGACTGTTCTCTCTACTACCGCATGGCAAGCGGTACCGGAGTGCTAAGTCTTGGACAAAAAGGCTTCTCAACTGTTTTTACCCCCAAGCCATAAGACTCCTGAACAGGTAATCAAACGGCTACCCGGACTATTTGCATTGTGTTCCCCCCCCAACCCCTCTTTTTACACTGCTGCTACTCTCTGTTTATCATGTATGCATAGTCACTTTAACTATGCATTCATATACATACTACCTCAATTGGCCCGACCAACCTGTGCTCCCGCACATTGGCTAACCTGGCTATCTGCATTGTGTCCCACCACCCACCAACCCCTCTTTTACGCTACTGCTACTCTCTGTTCATCATATATGCATAGTAACTTTAACCATATCTACATGTACATACTACCTCAATCAGCCTGACTAACTGGTGTCTGTATGTAACCTCGCTACTGTATGTAGCCTCGCTACTGTTTTTCACTGTCTTTTTACTTTTGTATTTATTTCCTTACTTATCTATTGTTCACCTAATACCTTTTTTGCACTATTGGTTAAAGCCTGTAAGTAAGCATTTAACTGTAAGCTCTACACCTGTTGTATTCGGCGCACGTGACAAATAAACTTTGATTTGATCTGTCTGTCTCTCTGTCTTGTTTTAAGTGCACTAATACCTCTCTATATTCGTCAGGCTTTAGGCGCCAAGTCTTTGTGTCTCTGACTCTCTGACTCACTGACTGTAGGCTTGAGCCCTTAGATATTTCTCTCTCTGCTGCTAGTCAGCTGACTAGGCCAGAGGAGGGAGAGTTGGCCCATCCCCTAGTTATTATGGTTAATCTTTAGCCTGCTTGGGAAATGGGTCAGGGCCCAGGCTACTGTAGAGGGATGGGACGGCCTGCTTACCTTCCAGCTTATACTGGCAAATCTGTTATATCTGTGGATTTGTGATGCGGGAAAGAGTTTATTTAATACCATAATCAAATTATATTTTCCCATGGTGCACCATTGTGGAGGAGATCAGTGGAGCTGCAGGCAGATGTGTGGGATGATTATTTGTATGATTCCTCTCTCTATTTGTAGGACTTATAATGATGAGTATTGTTATTAGTAAGTCATTTCCAAAATGATGGATCACGTGTGTGTTTGTGTTATGCTTGTCTGTGTATGCCCACTATTGTCAGAACCACGCAAACAAGCAAGAGTACACTATATCAAGAAACATAAAATCTGATTGGAGGAGGCCTTGTTGATGTCACTTCCTGTAGACATGTGTTTTACCTCACTTGAACTTACTGCTGCTCCGTACCTAATCAACCCCTGGTCACTTCCCTTACCTACTTCATGTAGGGACCTAAAACCATTCGATGGGTATTAAGGATGATGGCTCCACGTTGCCCGCTGAAAGGCTAGGACTAAGTTCCACCATATTGCTTATACCTATCCAATCCTTTTACATCTACCCGAAGTGTCTTGGGGTGGGGGCTAGGAGTCACTTTGGAGTTGTGTAAGAGTGTCTTTGACTCTTGCAAGAGCTTGTGGTTAACTCTTCTAGAGGAAGAGTTGTCAGAAACCAGTAACTGCCAGTAGTCTGTATAGGCTGTAGGTTCTTGTTTCCGGAATGCGCCATTTTGTGAACTTCCCTCTTACATGTTGAGTATTTAGCGGGGTAAGTCTACTTCCAATTCAGCGTGTTTATATTTCTACTAACAGTCATCTAGAGACCTACACTTTTCTGTTTCAAATGTGTGAAGCATCCAGTGTTGTGAGGTTGGAGGCAGGTAATGTGGTGTTAGACTGCGTATTTGGTACAGACTGTACAGGGGCTCAGCTTGGGGAAGTAGGCTACGTGTTGCTCATTAGGCTGAAATGACACATTGCAGAGTTGGGTAGTAAAACTGTCTTACTGTTAGGGACAGGCAAGATGTATCCAAGATGTATCCTCAAATATATTTTTGACAAAATACAAAACACCCCCAAATCGATACTTTTTTTTACAAGTATTGTAAAATATAATAACAACATGCACAAAATGATTGAAACATGTATTCCAGCCTTAAAATGGCTTACTGCTTCAGGAGTAACAGTGTGGTAGTGTAATAGTCTGACTGCTGGTAGAGACAACAGCCTGTTGCTGGCCTGGCTGAGAGCACTGCTCCATAATGCAGCATACCTGGGAGTTGGGACCGAGGCATGCATACATTTGAATTGATTTGTTTCATTTGGCTCCATGCTAAGGAAGGGAAAGAGAATATATATTATGGAAGGAGATGTGCAGCCGTGATTCCCAAGCATTAAAATGTCTGCGGTTCACTAAAAGAAGTGAGGGAGAATTAGGATGTTTGTCCTGATTCATTCCTCACACTAAACACAACAGAAGCTATGAAGTCTTGAACCATCTGGTAAAGACAGCGTTTACAAAACAGATGGTAGCACAACAGTTCACGTTTTCTGGGCATTTTGATTTTAGTCTGCTGCGGTATGTTGCACACTAAAGCAGCCGGATATATGATCAGATATGCTGTCGTCTGCACAGGTTCCACTCTACAGCCCTCCCTGAGAAACACCTGCACTGCTCAGCTTTCACACCATGCCCTCATATTGCCCCAGCATACAGCCCATAGAAATGAATAAAGATACAGATCTGGATTACGTATTTCTATAATGCAGCCTCTCGTCTACGATAGTCATTGGATGGCCTTCTGTGGTGATAAAAAATCCTGTTTATTTCTTTGACTCTTATCGCAGACTTGATTGGGATAAGGCTGGATGCTGTTGCATTGACTGTGGATATTGCTGTAACAATATGATGTGATTTAAGGGGAACATGCTCTCCTCTCCACTTTGTAGAGTGGTGATTTATAGATATTCATATCTTCTATAGTGTGATCTAAACTCTTCTCAAGTGCTTTCCAGATTATCCTCCATTCAGATCTTTGCTTGAGTTGGCAGATTTCTGAGCCACACTTAACACATTACCGTATAGTAACTACACTACTGTATATGTAACCCCACAGTTACTGCCATAGTGATGTAATTAGAACAGAATTTGGCAAGTTGCCTTTGACTACCACTCAGTTATTGTTTTGTGTGTGTCTTACAACTTCCATTGAACACCACAGTAGTTACAGAGTTAGCTATAGAGCACAACACCAACTTAACAATAACTGTTGTGGGTTTTTGTCTCAGAATTATGTTACACACGTGATACTTCTCTCTTCTGCTCTGCGTTTGACGGGTCTTTATGTCAATCATATGAGCTGTCATGAGGTGGACTCGGCCACCCCTTAGTTAGAATAGGGGGATAGTTGCCCAGGGGTTGCAGAGGGTTAAGATGAGGATTTATAGACTAATGTGAGAAGAAATAAACTATTAAAAACTTCTATCCAAATACAGACCAGCATGCAAGCACACAAATATACACACACATGCACATGTAAAGTTTCTATGGAAAGTATATGAGCTCAGTCCTCTCGTTCCTTGGCAGGTCTGAGGTTGTTGAAAGGAGAGTTGTGATCAAACCTGTCCTCCTCCTCCCAGCTCTCTAAAATGCCTCTGCCTCTCTCTGCCTCTCTCTGCCTCTCTCTCTCTCTCTCTCTCTCTCTCTCTCTCTCTCTCTCTCTCTCTCTCTCTCTCTCTCTCTCTCTGTCTCTCTCTCTCTCTCTCTCTCTCTCTGCCTCTCTCTCTCTCTCTCTCTCTCTCTCTCTCTCTCTCTCTCTCTCTCTCTCTCTGTCTCTCTCTCTGTCTCTCTCTCTCTTCTCTCTCTGTCTCTCTCTCTGCCTCTCTCTCTCTCTCTCTCTCTCTCTGTCTCTCTCTCTGCCTCTCTCTCTCTGCCTCTCTCTCTCTCTCTCTCTCTCTCTCTCTCTGCTCTGCCTCTCTCTCTCTCTGCCTCTCTCTCTCTCTCTCTCTCTCTCTCTCTCTCTCTCTCTCTGCCTCTCTCTCTCTCTCTGCCTCTCTCTCTCTCTCTCTCTCTCTCTCTGCCTCTCTCTCTCTCTCTCTCTCTCTCTCTGCCTCTCTCTCTCTCTCTCTCTGCCTCTCTCTCTCTCTCTGCCTCTCTCTCTCTCTCTGCCTCTCTCTCTCTCTCTCTCTCTCTCTCTCTCTCTCTCTCTCTCTCTCTCTCTGCCTCTCTCTCTTTCTCTCTGCCTCTCTCAATTCAATTCAAGGGCTTTATTGGCATGGGAAACATTTGTTAACATTGCCAAAGCAAGTGAGGTAGATAATATATAAAGTGAATATATAAAGTGAAATAAACAATAAAAATGAACAGTAAACATTACACACACAGAAGTTTCAAAACAATAAAGACATTACAAATGTCATATTATATATATATATATATACACAGTGTTTTAACAATGTACAAATGGTTAAAGGACACAATAAAATAAATAAGCATAAATATGGGTTGTATTTACAATGGTGTTTGTTCTTCACTGGTTGCCCTTTTCTCGTGGCAACAGGTCACAAATCTTGCTGCTGTGATGGCACACTGTGGAATTTCACCCAGTAGATATGGGAGTTTATCAAAATTGGATTTGTTTTCGAATTCTTTGTGGATCTGTGTAATCTGAGGGAAATATGTATCTCTAATATGTTCATACATTGGGCAGGAGGTTAGGAAGTGCAGCTCAGTTTCCACCTCATTTTGTGGGCAGTGAGCACATAGCCTGTCTTCTCTTGAGAGCCATGTCGGCCAACGGCGGCCTTTCTCAATAGCAAGGCTATGCTCACTGAGTCTGTACATAGTCAAAGCTTTCCTTAATTTTGGGTCAGTCTCAGTGGTCAGGTATTCTGCCGCTGTGTACTCTCTGTGTAGGGCCAAATAGCATTCTAGTTTGCTCTGTTTTTTTGTGAATTCTTTCCAATGTGTCAAGTAATTATCTTTTAGTTTTCTCATGATTTGGTTGGGTCTAATTGTGCTGCTGTCCTGGGGCTCTGTAGGGTGTGTTTGTGAACAGAGCCCCAGGACCAGCTTGCTTAGGGGACTCTTCTCCAGGTTCATCTCTCTGTAGGTGATGGCTCTGTTATGGAAGGTTTGGGAATCGCTTCCTTTTAGGTGGTTATAGAATTAAACGGCTCTTTTCTGGATTTTGATAATTAGTGGGTATCGGCCTAATTCTGCTCTGCATGCATTATTTGGTGTTCTACGTTGTACACAGAGGATATTTTTGCAGAATTCTGCATGCAGAGTCTCAATTTGGTGTTTGTCCCATTTTGTGAAGTCTTGGTTGGTGAGCGGACCCCAGACCTCACAACCATAAAGGGGAATGGGCTCTATGACTGATTCAAGTATTTTTAGCCAAATCCTAATGTATGTTGAAATTTAAGTTCCTTTTGATGGCATAGAATGCCCTTCTTGCCTTGTCTCTCAGATCGTTCACAGCTTTTTGGAAGTTACCTGTGGCGCTGATGTATAGGCCAAGGTATGTATAGTTTTTTGTGTGCTCTAGGGCAACAGTGTCTAGATGGAATTTGTATTTGTGGTCCTGGCGACTGGACCTTTTTTGGAACACCATTATTTTGGTCTCTACTGAGATTTACTGTCAGGGCCCAGGTCTGACAGAATCTGTGTCCTTGGTTGGTGACAGAAGCACCAGATCATCAGCAAACAGTAGACATTTGACTTTGGATTCTAGTAGGGTGAGGCCGGGTGCTGCAGACTTTTCTAGTGCCTGCTCCAATTCGTTGATGTATATGTTGAAGAGGGTGGGGCTTTAGCTGCATCCCTGTCTCACCCCACGACCCTGCGTGAAGAAATGTGTGTGTTTTTTGCCAATTTTAACCGCACACTTGTTGTTTGTGTACATGGATTTTATAATGTCGTATGTTTTACCCCCAACACCACTTTCCATCAATTTGTATAGCAGACCCTCATGCCAAATTGAGTCAAAGGCTTTTTTTAAATCAACATAGCATGAGAAGACTTTGCCTTTGTTTTGGTTTGTTTGGTTGTCAATTAGGGTGTGCAGGGTGAATACATGGTCTGTTGTACGGTAAATTGATAAAAAGCCAATTTGACATTTGCTCAGTACATTGTTTTCATTGAGGAAATGTACGAGTCTGCTGTTAATGATAATGCAGAGGATTTTCCCAAGGTTACTGTTGACGCATATTCCACGGTAGTTATTGGGGTCACATTTGTCTTCACTTTTGTGGATTGGGGTGATCAGTCGTTGGATACAAATATTGGGACGATGCCGCAGGCCTTTTTGGGTTGGAGAGTTTGTATTTTGTCCTGTAGTTCATTCAATGTAATTGTAGAATCCAGTGGGTTCTGGTTGTCTTTAATAGTTTCTAAGATTTGCATTTGATCCTGTACATGTTTTTGCTGTTTCTTCTTTGTTATAGGGCCAAAGGTATTGGAGAAGTGGTTTACTCATACACCTCTGTTTTGATAGATAACTCTTTGTGTTGTTTTTTGTTTAGTGTTTTACAATTTCCCCAGAAGGGGTTAGATCTCTCTCTATATCTCTCTCTCTCTATATCTCTCTCTCTCTATATATCTCTCTCTATATATCTCTCTCTCTATATATCTCTCTCTCTATATATCTCTCTCTCTATATATCTCTCTCTATATATCTCTCTCTCTATATATATCTCTCTCTCTATATATCTCTCTCTCTATATCTCTCTCTCTCTCTATATCTCTCTCTATATATCTCTCTCTCTCTATATATCTCTCTCTCTCTATATCTCTCTCTCTCTATATCTCTCTCTCTCTCTATCTCTCTCTCTCTATATCTCTCTCTCTATATATCTCTCTCTCTCTATATCTCTCTCTCTATATATCTCTCTCTCTATATATCTCTCTCTCTATATATCTCTCTCTCTATATCTCTCTCTCAATGCCTCTCTCTCTATGCCTCTCTCTCTGCTTTTCTCTCTCTTGCTCTCTCTGTATGCCTCGCTCTCGCTCTCTCTGTATGCCTCTCTCTCACTCTCTCTGAATGCCTCTCTATCTCTCTGCCTCTTTTTTTCCTGCCCCTCTCTCTCTGTTTGTACTTTAAACAATGTGTTGTTAGGTTCTTGGTTTGTTTCCAGGCATTCCTTTCATTGAAGCCAGGGAATACATATCTGGAATAATCTGACTCTATCAATGACACATTTAGATGCACAACAGTGGTTTATTCATAATCTTAAGAATGCCAACATGTGGTAACTTTGTGCCTTAACCGTTTCCTGCCTGTGCCCTCTGCATCTCTATTTTCTCCCTCTACCGCTCTCTCTCTGTCACTGTGTCCTTCGCCCCTTCTCTACTTCCTCTCTGATTCAGAGTGGTTGGGTTAAATGCGGAAACACACATTTCAGTTGAATGCATTCAGTGGTACAACTGACAAGACATTCCCCTTTCCCTTTACATTAAGAACACTTTCCCAATCTTGAGTTGCACTCCCCCCTTTGCCCTCAGAACTGCCCCTATTTGTTGGGGCCTGGACTTTACAAGGTGTTGAAAGCGTTCCACAGGGATGCTGGCCCATGTTGACTCCAATGCTTCCCACAGTTGTCAAGTTGGCTGGATGTCCTTTGGGTGGCGGACCATTCTTAATTCACACAGGAAACTGTTGAGCATGAAAAACCCAGCAGTGTTGCAGTTCTTGACACAAACTAGTGCACCTGGCACCTACCTACTCCCATACCCTGTTCAAAGGCACTAAAATATTTTTGTCTTGCCCATTCACCCTGAATGGCACACATACACAATCAATGTCTCAATTGTCTGAAGGCCTTCTTTAACATGTCTCCTCTCCTTCATCTACACTGATTTGAAGTGGATTTAACAAGTGACCTCAATAATGTAATGGAGGAAAAGTTAATGTCTATGTCATGAAAAGAGCAAGTGTTCACAATGTTTTGTACAAGTGTTCATAATGTTTTGTACACTATATAATAGTATGATATCTGTCTCTCCAGCCCCAGTCATATGACGCGGTGGAGCCCTTGGACCTGGAAGAGTTTCTGATGTCACAGCTACAGAGTGGAGACTCCGCCCTCATGCAGGAGCTTGGAGATTTCCCCGACGACGACCTGGAAGTAGAACTGGTGGAGAAGGAGTGTCGGACCGTACGCCACTCTGTGCCGGAGGAGGGGTGGGTCGCATGGTCACATGATCAATATAGAATAAACTCAACCATGTTACTAGATTGTTATGCCTATCAGATCCCCACATATCGAGGAGAGAGCAGGGAGGGTCTAGAGGTCTGGATTAGATATTGATTTAAGGCTGGCTATTATTCCAATAGTCCCAGTAACTTTCTCCACTATCAACCTATATCTGCGTCCAGATGACACCCCACCCACTAGTTCCCTAGGTCCCACTTATAATGGAATAGAATAAGTCTACCTCAGAAGGCTCTTACAACCCAAGAGGGTGTGAAATAGTGAAAATATTCTGACAGTGGTATCTTATTGTTTTAGGATTGTCACTCACCTTGAACATGATGTTACAGATAGTGCTGATGAGATGGGACTGCAGAATGAGGGAAAATGATTGTGTGTGCATGTAATGAGTGTGTATGTGTGCTTAACATCCTTCTCAATCCCTCACTGACCGCCTATATCTCTATAGGGTGGAGTTGGATTCCCATGTCAGGGACTGTGTTCAGAGTTACACCCAACCCTGGCTGATGGTCAGCAGGAGGTAAACTTATTTTGATCAACTCTTAGACACATTCAGGGGCTGCTTTCTTTCCTAATCTCCTTTCCCTTGTGACTACTAGTGGTCACTAACCCTGGACTACCTGGAGAGCTATCTGGTGTGCAGGCTTTGGGCCAGCATGACTAAAGGCTGCACACCAAGTGGCTCAGTCTTCAGAACCAGAGTTGATGACCACTGGGGCAAACAACACAGTGGAAACCTATGCAGTGGTTTATACAGTGTAAACCTGTGCAGTGGTTTATACAGTGGAAACCTGTGCAGTGGTTTATACAGTGGAAACCTGTGCAGTGGTTTATACAGTGGAAACCTGTGCAGTGGTTTATACAGTGGAAACCTGTGCAGTGGTTTATACAGTGGAAACCTGTGCAGTGGTTTATACAGTGGAAACCTGTGCAGTGGTTTATACAGTGGAAACCTGTGCAGTGGTTTATACAGTGGAAACCTGTGCAGTGGTTTATACAGTGGAAACCTGTGCAGTGGTTTATACAGTGGAAACCTGTGCAGTGGTTTATACAGTGGAAACCTGGCTGTCTGGCTGTCTGTCTGTCTGTCTGTCTGTCTCTGTCTCTGTCTCTGTCTACAGAGAGATGTCTGAGAGACAGTGATAGACAGAGGGGTTATCTTCACACATACCACACACTGATTACTTATCACAGCCTAGGCCCACACATACCACACACTGATTACTTATCACAGCCTAGGCCCACTGTCTACTGCTGGCACACATACACTACCGGTCAAAAGTTTTAGAATACCTACTCATTCAAGGGTTTTTATTTATTTTTACTATTTTCTACATTGTAGAATAATCGTGAAGACATGAAAACTATGAAATAACACATATGGAATCATTTAGTAACCAAGAAAGTGTTAAACAAATCAAAATATATTTTATATTTGAGATTCTTCAAATAGGCACCCTTTGCACACTCTTGACATTCTCTCAGCCATCTTCACTTGGAATGCATTTCCAACAGTCTTTTCCTTCACTCTGCGTTCCGACTCATCCCAAAACATCTCAATTTGGTTGAGGTCTGGGGGTTGTGGAGGCCAGGTCATCTGATGCAGCACTCATCACTCTCCTTCTTGGTAAAATAGCCCTTACACAGCCTGGAGGTGTGTTGGGTCATTGTCCTGTTATAAATAAATGATAGTCCCACTAAGCCCAAACCAGATGGGATGGCGTATCGCTGCAGAATGCTGTGGTAGCCATGCTGGTTAAGTGTGCCTTAAATTCTAAATAAATCACAGATAGTGTCAGCAGCAAAGCACCCCCACACCCTAACACCTCCTCCTCCATGCTTCACTGTGGGGAATACACATGCAGAGATAATCCGTTCACCCACACTCGTCTCATAAAGACACAGCGGTTGGAACCAAAAATCTTACATTTCACTCCAGACCAAAGTACACATTTCCATCGGTCTAATGTCCATTGCTCATGTTTCTTGACACAAGCAAGTCTCTTCTTATTATTGGTGTCCTTTAGTAGTGGTTTCTTTGCAGCAAATCGACCATGAAGGCCTGATTCACGCAGTCTCCTCTGAAAAGTTGATGTTGAGATGTGTCTGTTACTTGTTCTCTGTGAAGCATTTAATTGGTCAGCAATCTGAGGTGCAGTTAACTCTAATGAACTTGTCCTCTGTAGCAGAGGTAACTCTGGGTCTTCCATTCCTGTGGCAGTCTTCAGGAGAGCCAGTTTCATCATAGCGCTTGATGGTTTTTACGATTCCACTTGAAGAAACTTTCAAAGTTCTTGAAATGTTCCATATTGACTGACCTTCATGTCTTAAAGTAATAATGGGCTGTCTTTTCTCTTTGCTTATTAGAGCTGTTCTTGCCATAATACGGACTTGGTCTTTTACCAATCAGGACTATCTTCTGTTTACCACACCTACCTTGTCACAACACAACTGATTGGCTCAAACGCATTAAGAAGGAAAGAAATTCCACAAATGAACTTTTAAGGAGACACACCTGTTAATTGAAATGCATTCCAGGTGACTACCTCATGAAGCTGGTTGAGAGAATGCCAAGAGTGTGCAAAGCTGTCATCAAGGCAAAGTGTGGCTATTTGAAGAACCTCAAATATAAAATACATTTTGATTTGTTTAACACTTTTTTGGTTACTACATGATTCCATGTGTTTTTTCATAGTTGTGATGTCTTCACTATTATTCTACAATGTAAAAACATAGAAAAACACTTGAATGAGTAGGTGTTCTAAAACTTTTGACCGGTAGTGTACACACACACAGTCACTCTCCTGGTCAGGGTTTTCATCCACGTCCTGGGGCTTTGTGTCTATGGGGGGGTGGAATACTACATCTAATCTGCTCTGATAAGATAAAAACAAGGTGTGTGTGTGTGTGTGTGTGCAGGTGCCAGGGAGATAGTTGGAGTGCATATTCGGAGCGGGCAAGTCTACACAAAACTCTGCAGAAACAGACATTTGAGTCTGACGTGCAGCCAGAGAAACTAGAGACACCGGTAAGCACAATACACATATACACAACAACAACAACAAAAAAGGGCATTCCAAAATAAATCCGGGTTTGGGTCCATAAGGAGCAGTTTTGTCAGTCCCATTGTTATCAGAGGACCAACGTGTATTCAGAGTGTACTGTAGTAGGACATTCAGGTATCAGATCCAAAGATTACATTACAGAGGGAAATAATTAGATAAACATAATACCCCGGGTTTTCTATCAGAGAAAGATGACATGCCCAACACGAAACCTGAATACTAGAGTTGTTTCAAGCTACATCTCCTGATTCCTCAGATGGATAGATATAGATTGTATTTTAGTTTTAGAATATCTGTTCTTGTGAGGAAATTCTAATCCGTGTGCAATGAAAGAAGGAGAGAAAGAAGTAGCGAAAATGAGTGAGAGAACAGAGCGAGGTAACCATAGAAAGCGAGACAGAGTGACGGGAGGGGTTGGGGAGCGGAGGGGGAGGGTGGTGGTTTGGGAGGGGGATGGGTGTTGGGTGTTGGGGAGCGAGGGGAGGTGTTGGGGAGTGGTTGGGGAACAGAGCGGTTGGGGAGGTGTTGGGGAGTGGTTGGGGAACAGAGCGGTTGGAGAGGTGTTGGGGAGTGGTTGGGGAACAGAGCGGTTGGAGAGGTGTTGGGGAACAGAGCGGTTGGAGAGGTGTTGGGGAGTGGTTGGGGAACAGAGCGGTTGGAGAGGTGTTGGGGAGTGGTTGGAACAGAGCGGTTGGGGAGGTGTTGGGGAGCGGAGCGGTTGGGGAGCGTTGGAGTTGGGGAGCGTTGGGGTTTGGGGAGCGGTTGGGGAGGGGGAGGGGTTGGGGAGCAGTTGGGGTTGGGGAGGGGAGTGGTTGGGGGCGTTGGGGTTGGGGAGGGGGAGTGGTTGGGGGGGCGTTGGGGTTGGGGAGGGGGAGGGTTTGGGGAGCGGTTGGGGAGGGGTTGGGGAGCGGAGCGGTTGGGGAGGGGAGGGTTTGGGGAGCATTGGGGTTGGGTAGCGTTGGGGTTGGGGAGCGAGGAGAGGGGTTGAGGAGCGTTGGGGAGCGAGGAGAGGGGTTGAGGAGCGTTGGAGAGCGAGGAGAGGGGTTGAGGAGCGTTGGAGAGCGAGGGGAGGGGTTGGGGAGCGGTTGGGGAGCGAGGGGAGGGTTGGGGAGCGTTGGGGTTGGGGAGCGGTTGGGGAGCGAGGGGAGGGGTTGGGGAGCGTTGGGGTTGGGGAGCGTTGGGGAGCATAACACTGAACACAGACGTGTTTTTCCTGTTTCTATTACCTCCATCCTGGCACCGTCTCCCTCATGTCTACCCAGCCTGACCTGCACACAATGAGACGTGAATATTCATGTAGTCCCCCTCTGCTTCCGACCTGCCCCAGCCAACATCCAGCTCTCTGGCCTGCCAATTCTCCAGCCAGCACCCAGCCAACCCCTCCTCCAGACCCCCACCACCATCAGTCCATAGTCCCAAACTCAAATCTCCAAGCCCTGACAGTGAAGTCCCACTCCCAAGTCCCAAGGTCCATCCCCAGCTCCCCAGCCCCATCCCCCAGCCTTACCAAGTCCTAATCACCCAAACCAAAGACCCTTGTTCTAGCCGTGTTTTTCCCATCCGCTCTATGCCAAAGAGAGAGGGAGAGAGGGGAAGAACCGGCCTATTGTCAGTCAGCCTCTAATGGTCCCCTGCTTCACACTGGTCATTAGTAATCCTGTGGGATAGGGGCACAGTTAAGCAGGGCTGGGGGAGTGGAGGTTAGATGGAAGATGGATGGATGTTTCCCCTTAAATTTTAGGATTGTTGATGAAGCGAAACATTTTTAGTAATTCAAATGAAATATTTGAAACTAAATTTACTGCAGGATTGCAGCAGAGAAGAGGAATGAAGGGTGAGGGGGGTGCTGCGAGAAGGAAAGGGGTTGGTGGGGGAGCGCTGTGAGGAGGAAGGGGGTTGGTGGGGAGGTGCCGTGAGGAGGAAGGGGTTGGTAGGCTGGAGGGGGTGCTGTGAGGAGGGTGCTATGAGGAGGAAGGGGGTTGGTAGGGTGGAGGGGGTGCTATGAGGAGGAAGGGGTTGGTAGGGTGGAGGGGGGGTGCTATGAGGAGGAAGGGGGTTGGTAGGGTGGAGGGGGTGCTATGAGGAGGAAGGGTGTTGGTAGGGTGGAGGGGGTGCTATGAGGAGAAAGGGGGTTGATAGGGTGGAGGTGGGTGCTGTGAGGAGGAAGGGGGTTGGTGGGGTGGAGGGGTTTGGTAGGGTGGGGGGTGCTGTGAGGAGGAAGGGGGTTGGTAGGGTGGAGGGGGGTCCTGTGAGGAGGAAGGGGGTTGGTAGGGTGGAGGGGGTACTGTGAGGAGGAAGGGGATTGGTAGGGTGGGGAGGGTGCTGTGAGGGGGAAGGGGTTGGTAGGGTGGGGGGTGCTGTGAGGAGGAAGGGGGTTGGTGAGGAGGGTGCTGTGAGGAGGAAGGGGGTTGGTGAGGAGGGTGCTGTGAGGAGGAAGGGGGTTGGCGAGGAGGGTGCTGTGAGGAGGAAGGGGGTTGGTAGGGGTGGTTGAAAACAGGACACAGCCTGAGAATTCAGAGCTGTCCAGTCATGTAGCTTAGTTGGAGTGTGATTCCATATGGATGTAGTTAATCAGGGAGTACTATGATCTCTCCAAGGTGGGAAGGGGTACCCTTTCACTTAGAAGTTACTGGGCTCCCCTGGAGTTGAAACCCATTAGTTATGGATTCCATGAGCTTGTTTCGATTCTCTTGATGTTCACACACAGTTAATCATCTATGGATGTCTTATCCACCGCGATTGCATAGCAAGTTACCAGCCTATACACTTAGAGTGCTGCAATTATTTGGAACACTTATTTAGGCCTATATGCAATTATTTTGTTGGGAGAATTCAACATTATTTTGTTGGGAGAATTCAACATTATTTGGGGATTTTGTCTCTCTTCCATCCTCTTCCCACCTCCTCTCTCCCCCTGTCCTCCTCTCTCTCCCTGTCCTCCTCTCTCTCCCTGTCCTCCTCGCTCTCTGTCCTCCTCTCGCTCTCTGTCCTCCTCTCTCCTAATACCAGTCATTATTAATATTATTACAGGTGAATTCCCCGTCTCTGTCCTCCTCTCTCTCCTAATACCAGTCATTATTAATATTATTACAGGTGAAGTCCCCGTCTGTCCTCCTCTCTCTCCTAATACCAGTCATTATCAATATTATTACAGGTGAAGTCCCCGTCATTATTAATATTATTACAGGTGTCCTCCTCTCTCTCCTAATACCAGTCATTATTAATATTATTACAGGTGAAGTCCCCGTCTCTCTCAGGTGAAGTCCCCGTCCTCTCTCTCCTAATACCAGTCATTATTAATATTATTACAGGTGAAGTCCCCGTCTCTCTCCTAATACCAGTCATTATTAATATTATTACAGGTGAAGTCCCCGTCTCTGTCCTCCTCTCTCTCCTAATACCAGTCATTATTAATATTATTACAGGTGAAGTCCCCGTCTGTCCTCCTCTCTCTCCTAATACCAGTCATTATCAATATTATTACAGGTGAAGTCCCCGTCTCTGTCCTCCTCTCTCTCCTAATACCAGTCATTATTAATATTATTACAGGTGAAGTCCCCGTCTCTCTCCTAATACCAGTCATTATTAATATTATTACAGGTGAAGTCCCCGTCTCTCTCCTCCTCTCTCTCCTAATACCAGTCATTATTAATATTATTACAGGTGAAGTCCCCGTCTCTCTCCTAATACCAGTCATTATTAATATTATTACAGGTGAAGTCCCCGTCTCTGTCCTCCTCTCTCTCCTAATACCAGTCATTATTAATATTATTACAGGTGAAGTCCCCGTCTCTGTCCTCCTCTCTCTCCTAATACCAGTCATTGTTGTTACAGGTGAAGTCCCCGTCCCTGTCCTCCTCTCTCTCCTAATACCAGTCATTGTTGTTACAGGTGAAGTCCCCGTCTCTCTCCTCCTCTCTCTCCTAATACCAGTCATTATTATTACAGGTGAAGTCCCCGTCTCTCTCCTCCTCTCTCCCCTAATACCAGTCATTGTTGTTACAGGTGAAGTCCCCGTCTCTCTCTCCTAATACCAGTCATTGTTGTTACAGGTGAAGTCCCCTCTCTCCTCCTCTCTCCCCTAATACCAGTCTCTCTCCTCCTCTCTCCCCTAATACCAGTCATTGTCATTGTTGTTACAGGTGAAGTCCCCGTCTCTCTCCTCCTCTCTCCCCTAATACCAGTCATTGTTGTTACAGGTGAAGTCCCCGTCTCTCTCTCCTAATACCAGTCATTGTTGTTACAGGTGAAGTCCCCGTCCCTGGCGGTACTGAGTGATGACTCCAGCAGGACCCTGACCTCCTCTGACTTTGACCTCCGCTCTGGTCTGACCCCTGACCCCAGAGTGGAGGGGCTGCTGCACTTCAGTAACCATGACGACCTGGACAGGTTCAACCAGGAAGCCCGGCAGGGGAACCGCCACCCTGAGCTGTTTGCCCTGTACCCACCCGCCGACGAGGTGAGAGAGGGACACACACACATATAAATACAGTCAATGCTTCTGTGCAAGCTTGACTTGAATTGAGTGGCTGGATCCCTGACATTCCTTCGGTATTCCAGGATGATGCAGTGGAGATCCGGCCCATTCCCGACTGTCCCAAAGAGCACATGGGCGACCGGATCATCATCCGGTGTCAGGCCATCAAGTATGGGAATTACACTACCTTTCACAGAAAGAAAATAACTGTTTGCCTCTAGCTAACTAGCTACCTGTATGTGAGAATCAACGTTGTGTGGGACAGGGTGGCAGAGAGAGGGAAGATGTGTAGCCCACAGAAAGTTTGTGTGAGAAGGAGAAGATTATCTCACAACATGAATGATGGGAAAAGTTCCCAACATTTAGCATGCATTTGTCTGCTACTGCAATTGACAGACCATTGTTAAGTTGGAGACCATTCAGTTTGGTCTGGACCTTAGTCTTTAGCCTGGGAGCTCTGCAGTACAGTGGTTGTTACCTTTCCTAAAGACCATCACTTTCTGTGAGACACGTTCCCTTTCTCTCCCTCTCTTACACACTTTCTGTGGGCTAGTATCTCTCTCTGTCTCTCTTGTTCCCTCTCTCTCGCTGTCTCTCTCTCTCTCTCTCTTTCTGTTCTCTCTCTCTTTCTGCTTCTCCCACACCGTAAAGCTGCCAAAGGTTTCAGCTAAGTTCTTCATCATCTCTAAACATTGTTTTGGCAGCTGCTTGTCCCAACTTACAGTTGGGCTTATCACTCGATTGGCTCAGTTCCAAGTCTCAATGCTATGAGAGTACATGCACCCACAATCCATGTTTCTGTTGAGTATCCTGAGTTGATCAATAGAATCAAATGAAATCTATTCGCAACATCCACAACTGCAGCAAAATGCTTATGTGCTTTCTCAATAAACAATGCAGAACTTTATAGAATAGATAAAATGTCATTATACAGGCTTATTGACAATGTTTGCTGGCTGTGAAATGACAGGCTGATATATTTTCTCCCCTGTCCTCCATAGGTTTGAGATTGACATTGAACCACTATTTGCTACCCTGGCTCTGTACGACCTGAGAGAGAAGAAAAAGGTACAGTAGGGGTTTCCTTCTGAAGGGTTGCTACAGTGCTGTGTTCTTCGGCCCACTGTGTGTTATAAGGTCATGAAGAATCGCATGTTGTTGAAGCTTGAAGTTGTTGAGGTTAATGCCTATTAAGGACAAGACGCACCATAGCGAACGTCGGCCGTGCGCCGTAGATCACGCGCTGGTTGTCGGCGAACAGTTGCCATTCAACATGTACGGTAGTCAGGAAATGTTCTAATCGGTTCGTTGGCAAGGTGTACTTTATCTTTCAGGTGATCTCATGACCAGTGTGTCAGGTTTGTGTTGCTGGTCAGTGAAGTGATGGATCAGTGGGATATCTGAAGACTTTAGCCGCAGTAGACAGAACGTCCGAAAGCCCTGAGACTGAGGGGCTTCTCCAGTAGACCAAGCATAGCCGTGTCCATACAACCAACCCATCTGATTCACACTGTACTCTCCTATCCAAACACAGTTCTGTTAGCAAAAACGAGTAGCATGTGTGTTATGGACTTGCACAGCCGGGTGGTTTATGGATTGGATTTAGCGTTTTAAGGTTGAAGGGCACCACGTTTGGATTTGAGCCGCTGACCTTTTGGTGGTCTGGCCACACTGCATCCTGGTTGGGCAGTCTCAAAGTGCTAGTCTTTTTGTGCTGCCTCTCCCTTTATTATATACTGCATCTCCTGCATAGCGAGGGAACCAGATGATGCTCTTCTACATAATATCTATAAGGCACAATGTTATTGTGGAGGTTAACACAACATCCTCTTTATAGAATTCATTAGAGGAGGATGCAGATGGGCCTGAAAAAGGCACCAAGTTGTAGGCCCATGAAACATCCCCCAGTTATGGAACAGGATGACATACTGTCCAGTTTGTTGAACTAATTACACTTGGTATGACTCAATCTGGAACAGAGGGGTTTGGTGACTGGGGTTCTTTCTCTGTCTGTCTCTGTGTCTCTGTCTCTGTCTCTCTGTCTCTGTCTCTGTCTCTCTGTCTCTGTCTCTCTGTCTCTGTCTCTGTCTCTGTCTCTGTGTCTCTGTCTCTGTCTCTGTGTCTCTGTCTCTGTCTCTGTGTCTCTGTCTCTCTGTCTCTCTGTCTCTGTCTCTCTGTCTCTCTGTCTCGCTCTCTCTGTCACGCTCTCTCTGTCTCTGTCTCTCTGTCTCTGTCTCTCTGTCTCGCTCTCTCTGTCACGCTCTCTCTGTCACGCTCTCTCTGTCACGCTCTCTCTGTCACGCTCTCTCTGTCACGCTCTCTCTGTCACGCTCTCTCTGTCACGCTGTCTCTGTCTATGTCTCTGTCCTCTCTGTCTCGTTCTCTCTGTCTCGTTCTCTCTCTGTCTCGTTCTCTCTGTCTCGTTCTCTCTGTCTCGCTCTCTCGCTCTCTCTCTGTCTCGCTCTCTCTGTCTCGCTCTCTCTGTCTCGCTCTCTCTGTCTCGCTCTCTCTGTCTCGCTCTCTCTGTCTCGCTCTCTCTGTCACGCTCTCTCTGTCTCGCTCTCTCCTCTGTCTCTGTCCTCCTCTGTCTCGCTCTCCCTCTGTCTCGCTCTCTCTCTGTCTCGCTCTCTCTCTGTCTCGCTCTCCTCTGTCGTGCTCTCTCTCTGTCGTCTGCTCTCTCTCTGTCTCGCTCTCTCTGTCTCGCTCTCCCTCTGTCTCTCTCTCTCTGTCTCTCTCTCTCTGTCTCGCTCTCTCTGTCTGCTCTCTCTCTGTCTGCTCTCTCTGTCTGCTCTCTCTCTGTCTGCTCTCTCTCTGTCGTGCTCTCTCTCTGTCTCGCTCTCTCTCTGTCTCGCTCTCTCTCTGTCTCGCTCTCTCTCTGTCTCGCTCTCTCTCTGTCTCGCTCTCTCTCTGTCTCGCTCTCTCTCTGTCTGCTCTCTCTCTGTCGTCTCTCTCTCTCTGTCGTGCTCTCTCTCTGTCGTGCTCTCTCTCTGTCGTGCTCTCTCTCTGTCGTGCTCTCTCTCTGTCGTGCTCTCCTCTGTCGTGCTCTCTCTCTGTCGTGCTCTCTCTGTCGTGCTCTCTCTCTGTCGTGCTCTCTCTCTGTCGTGCTCTCTCTCTGTCGTGCTCTCTCTCTGTCGTGCTCTCTCTCTGTCTCGTGCTCTCTCTCTGTCTCGTGCTCTCTCTCTGTCTCGTGCTCTCTCTCTGTCTCGTGCTCTCTCTCTGTCTCGCGCTCTCTTTCGCTCTCTCTCTCTCTGTCTCACTCTCTCTCTGTCTGTCCCTGTCTGTCTGTCTGTCTCTCTATTTCTCTCTTTCACCATCTCTTTACTGTTTCTCTGCAATGAAATGCGGTTTTGGTTTCACATCTGGGAAATATGCAGCAGATGTTGATATAGTTCCCTGACAACATTTCTCTAATCCTGTCCTGCCCTGACCGACTGACAGATGGTTACAGTACACACTAATAACGGGTGTATGAAAGATTATTACAGCGAAGATGGTTGTGATTATTAGGCCAACCATGGTGTGTGTAATGTAGGCCTACAGTAGAATATGATCATACTGATCATGGTGTGTCCAGGGGATTGGGAGGTTTATGCCAGATGTTTAGAACACAGCCAGCAATCATCAGCTGTGTTTCATCACAATTAATATGAAGTCGTGTGGAACTCTTGGCTTTTAAAGTTAATACACTGCAATGCCGTTACAATGTAGACCACATTAACTGTTGAAATTTGAAGCGTTGTCCCAAATATGTGTGTGTGTGTGTGTGTGTACACACACACACACAATTCCCCACTTAACACATTTAGAACTGTCACACTCTTCTGTCTGCTTCAGATTAAACTTGAGAGAGACCGAGGAAGAAATCCATGCTGTGTTATGTTGTGTGCTAGCAGCATCAGTTCTGCTATGAAGTGTTAAAGACTGTTGTAGAGGACTCATAATGTGACATGTGGAATGAGGAGGTTGTAAATGGGTTTGTAATGGGACCTAACATGACACTCACAGCGTACAGGGTCACCGTAGGGTCATCCTCTTCTCAGGACACAGTCACAAGTGAGGAGCCGTAGAAACAGAGACTCTTTCTCAATTTGTCTTTCCCCGATTCGTTACACCCTCTCTCCTTGCCTCCTTCTCAAAGTGTATGGGATGAAAAGATCCGATGTCCATCCCCTTAACATGTGTTCCTCTAAAACGATGAGGAGGTAGATGATAAGAGAGGACTGTGTTTCCTCCGACACATTGGTGCGGCTGGCTTCCGGGTTGGATGCACGCTGTGTTAAGAAGCAGTGCGGCTTGGTTGGGTTGTGTTTCGAGGTCGCATGGCTTTCAACCTTCGTCTCTCCCGAGCCCGTACGGGAGTTGTAGCGGTTAGACAAGATAGTAATTACTTTGGATACCACGAAAAAGGGGGTCAAATTTAAAATAATAATAAAAATAAGAATGTGTTCTTAACTGACTTGCTTCGTTAAATAAAGTTGTACAAATAAAAAAATTAAAAAATCGGCTTCCAAAAATACCGATTTCCGATTGTTATGAAAACTTGAAATCGGCCCCAATTAATCGGCAATTCCGATTAATCGGTCGGCCTCTAGTAAGAAATGGACATCCCTTTGTGAGATCTCTGCCTGGGACAGTTAGCATGTCACATCTATGACAGGCTGTATGATGTATGATGATGAGTACAGGTAAAGTGTTACGAAACAGTCAATAATGACACTGCCGAGATGAATAATTTCTTATGCATTCATACACTTACAGAAAAGTGTTCCATAACTTTGTATCCAGAATACCACAGAAATCCTAGAGCCAGAGTACTGTCTGTGTGGTATTACAGTTGGGCCAGAGTACTGTCTGTGTGGTATTACAGTTGGGCCAGAGTACTGTCTGTGTGGTATTACAGTTGGGCCAGAGTACTGTCTGTGTGGTATTACAGTAGGGCCAGAGTACTGTCTGTGTGGTATTACAGTAGGGCCAGAGTACTGTCTGTGTGGTATTACAGTAGGGCCAGAGTACTGTCTGTGTGGTATTACAGTAGGGTCAGACTACTGTCTGTGTGGTATTACAGTTGGGCCAGAGTACTGTCTGTGTGGTATTACAGTAGGGTCAGACTACTGTCTGTGTGGTATTACAGTAGGGTCAGACTACTGTCTGTGTGGTATTACAGTAGGGACAGACTACTGTCTGTGTGGTATTACAGTAGGGCCAGACTACTGTCTGTGTGGTATTACAGTAGGGCCAGAGTACTGTCTGTGTGGTATTACAGTAGGGACAGACTACTGTCTGTGTGGTATTACAGTAGGGCCAGAGTACTGTCTGTGTGGTATTACAGTAGGGCCAGAGTACTGTCTGTGTGGTATTACAGTAGGGACAGACTACTGTCTGTGTGGTATTACAGTAGGGCCAGAGTACTGTCTGTGTGGTATTACAGTTGGGCCAGAGTACTGTCTGTGTGGTATTACAGTTGGGCCAGAGTACTGTCTGTGTGGTATTACAGTAGGGCCAGACTACTGTCTGTGTGGTATTACAGTAGGGACAGACTACTGTCTGTGTGGTATTACAGTAGGGCCAGAGTACTGTCTGTGTGGTATTACAGTTGGGCCAGAGTACTGTCTGTGTGGTATTACAGTTGGGCCAGAGTACTGTCTGTGTGGTATTACAGTAGGGCCAGAGTACTGTCTGTGTGGTATTACAGTAGGGCCAGAGTACTGTCTGTGTGGTATTACAGTTGGGCCAGAGTACTGTCTGTGTGGTATTACAGTAGGGCCAGAGTACTGTCTGTGTGGTATTACAGTTGGGCCAGAGTACTGTCTGTGTGGTATTACAGTTGGGCCAGAGTACTGTCTGTGTGGTATTACAGTTGGGCCAGAGTACTGTCTGTGTGGTATTACAGTAGGGCCAGAGTACTGTCTGTGTGGTATTACAGTTGGGCCAGAGTACTGTCTGTGTGGTATTACAGTAGGGCCAGACTACTGTCTGTACTGTCTGTGTGGTATTACAGTTGGGCCAGAGTACTGTCTGTGTGGTATTACAGTAGGGCCAGAGTACTGTCTGTGTGGTATTACAGTTGGGCCAGAGTACTGTCTGTGTGGTATTACAGTTGGGCCAGAGTACTGTCTGTCTGTGGTATTACAGTTGGGCCAGACTACTGTCTGTGTGGTATTACAGTTGGGACAGAGTACTGTCTGTGTGGTATTACAGTAGGGAAAGACTACTGTCTGTGTGGTATTACAGTAGGGACAGACTACTCTCCGTGTGGTATTACAGTAGGGACAGACTACTCTCCGTGTGGTATTACAGTAGGAACAGACTACTGTCCGTGTGGTATTACAGTAGGAACAGACTACTGTCTGTGTGGTATTACAGTAGGGTCAGACTACTGTCTGTGTGGTATTACAGTAGGGACAGACTACTGTCTGTGTGGTATTACAGTAGGGACAGACTACTGTCTGTGTGGTATTACTGTAGGGACAGACTACTCTCCGTGTGGTATTACAGTAGGGACAGACTACTGTCCGTGCGACCCCGCCCTGTGCAACTGGGTACTGGACTTCCTGACGGGCCGCCCCCAGGTGGTGAGGGTGGGCAACAACATCTCCACCCCGCTGATCCTCAACACTGGGGCCCCACAAGGGTGCGTTCTGATCCTCTCTCTGTACTCCCTGTTCACCCACGACTGCGTGGCCACGCACGCCTCCAACTCAATCATCAAGTTTGCGGACGACACAACATTGGTAGGCTTGATTACCAACAACGACGAGACGGCCTACAGGGAGGAGGTGAGGGCCCTCGGAGTGTGGTGTCAGGAAAATAACCTCACACTCAACGTCAACAAAACTAAGGAGATGATTGTGGACTTCAGGAAACAGCAGAGGGAACACCCCCTATCCACATCGATGGAACAGTAGTGGAGAGGGTAGCAAGTTTTAAGTTCCTCGGCATACACATCACAGACAAACTGAATTGGTCCACTCACACAGACAGCATCGTGAAGAAGGTGCAGCAGCCCCTCTTCAACCTCAGGAGGCTGAAGAAATTCGGCTTGTCACCAAAAGCACTCACAAACTTCTACAGATGCACAATCTAGAGCATCCTGGCGGGCTGTATCACCGCCTGGTACGGCAACTGCTCCGCCCACAACCGTAAGGCTCTCCAGAGGGTAGTGAGGTCTGCACAACGCATCACCGGGGGCAAACTACCTGCCCTCCAGGACACCTACACCACCCGATGTTACAGGAAGGCCATAAAGATCATCAAGGACATCAACCACCCGAGCCACCCGAGCCAGACTACTGTCTGTGTGGTATTACAGTAGGGACAGACTACTCTCCGTGTGGTATTACAGTAGGGACAGACTACTGTCTGTGTGGTATTACAGTAGGGACAGACTACTGTCTGTGTGGTATTACAGTAGGGACAGACTACTGTCTGTGTGGTATTACAGTAGGGACAGACTACTGTCCGTGTGGTATTACAGTAGGGACAGACTACTGTCCGTGTGGTATTACAGTAGGGACAGACTACTGTCTGTGTGGTATTACAGTAGGGACAGACTACTGTCTGTGTGGTATTACAGTAGGGACAGACTACTGTCTGTGTGGTATTACAGTAGGGACAGACTACTGTCTGTGACTACTGTCTGTGTGGTATTACAGTAGGGACAGACTACTGTCTGTGTGGTATTACAGTAGGGACAGACTACTGTCTGTGTGGTATTACAGTAGGGACAGACTACTGTCTGTGTGTGTGGTATTACAGTAGGGACAGACTACTGTCTGTGTGGTATTACAGTAGGGACAGACTACTGTCTGTGTGGTATTACAGTAGGGACAGACTACTGTCTGTGTGGTATTACAGTAGGGACAGACTACTGTCTGTGTGGTATTACAGTAGGGACAGACTACTGTCTGTGTGGTATTACAGTTGGGACAGACTACTGTCTGTGTGGTATTACAGTAGGGACAGACTACTGTCTGTGTGGTATTACAGTAGGGACAGACTACTGTCTGTGTGGTATTACAGTTGGGACAGACTACTGTCTGTGTGGTATTACAGTTGGGACAGACTACTGTCTGTGTGGTATTACAGTAGGGCCAGAGTACTGTCTGTGTGGTATTACAGTAGGGACAGACTACTGTCTGTGTGGTATTACAGTAGGGACAGACTACTGTCTGTGTGGTATTACAGTAGGGACAGAGTACTGTCTGTGTGGTATTACAGTAGGGACAGACTACTGTCTGTGTGGTATTACAGTAGGGCCAGAGTACTGTCTGTGTGGTATTACAGTAGGGCCAGAGTACTGTCTGTGTGGTATTACAGTTGGGCCAGAGTACTGTCTGTGTGGTATTACAGTTGGGCCAGAGTACTGTCTGTGTGGTATTACAGTTGGGCCAGAGTACTGTCTGTGTGGTATTACAGTAGGGACAGACTACTGTCTGTGTGGTATTACAGTAGGGACAGACTACTGTCTGTGTGGTATTACAGTAGGGCCAGAGTACTGTCTGTGTGGTATTACAGTAGGGCCAGAGTACTGTCTGTGTGGTATTACAGTAGGGCCAGAGTACTGTCTGTGTGGTATTACAGTAGGGACAGACTACTGTCTGTGTGGTATTACAGTAGGGACAGAGTACTGTCTGTGTGGTATTACAGTAGGGCCAGAGTACTGTCTGTGTGGTATTACAGTTGGGCCAGAGTACTGTCTGTGTGGTATTACAGTTGGGCCAGAGTACTGTCTGTGTGGTATTACAGTTGGGCCAGAGTACTGTCTGTGTGGTATTACAGTTGGGCCAGAGTACTGTCTGTGTGGTATTACAGTTGGGCCAGAGTACTGTCTGTGTGGTATTACAGTTGGGCCAGAGTACTGTCTGTGTGGTATTACAGTAGGGCCAGACTACTGTCTGTGTGGTATTACAGTAGGGACAGACTACGGTCTGTGTGGTATTACAGTAGGGCCATTGTTCCGTCTGTGTGGTATTACAGTAGGGACAGACTACTCTCCGTGTGGTATTACAGTAGGGACAGACTACTCTCCGTGTGGTATTACAGTAGGGACAGACTACTCTCCGTGTGGTATTACAGTAGGGACAGACTACTCTCCGTGTGGTATTACAGTAGGGACAGACTACTCTCCGTGTGGTATTACAGTAGGGACAGACTACTCTCCGTGTGGTATTACAGTAGGGACAGACTACTCTCCGTGTGGTATTACAGTAGGGACAGACTACTCTCCGTGTGGTATTACAGTAGGGACAGACTACTGTCTGTGTGGTATTACAGTAGGAACAGACTACTGTCTGTGTGGTATTACAGTAGGGACAGACTACGGTCTGTGTGGTATTACAGTAGGGACAGACTACTGTGTGTGGTATTACAGTAGGGACAGACTACGGTCTGTGTGGTATTACAGTAGGGACAGACTACTGTCTGTGTGGTATTACAGTAGGGACAGACTACTGTCTGTGGTATTACAGTAGGGACAGACTACTCTCCGTGTGGTATTACACTAGGAACAGACTACTGTCTGTGTGGTATTACAGTAGGGACAGACTACTGTCTGTGTGGTATTACAGTAGGGACAGACTACTGTCTGTGTGGTATTACAGTAGGGACAGACTACTGTCTGTGTGGTATTACAGTAGGGACAGACTACTGTCTGTGTGGTATTACAGTAGGGACAGACTACTCTCCGTGTGGTATTACAGTAGGAACAGACTACTGTCTGTGTGGTATTACATTAGGGACAGACTACTGTCTGTGTGGTATTACATTAGGGACAGACTACTGTCTGTGTGGTATTACAGTAGGGTCAGACTACTGTCTGTGTGGTATTACAGTAGGGACAGACTACTGTCTGTGTGGTATTACTGTAGGGACAGACTACTGTCTGTGTGGTATTACTGTAGGGACAGACTACTCTCCGTGTGGTATTACAGTAGGGACAGACTACTGTCCGTGCGACCCCGCCCTGTGCAACTGGGTACTGGACTTCCTGACGGGCCGCCCCCAGGTGGTGAGGGTGGGCAACAACATCTCCACCCCGCTGATCCTCAACACTGGGGCCCCACAAGGGTGCGTTCTGATCCCTCTCCTGTACTCCCTGTTCACCCACGACTGCGTGGCCACGCACGCCTCCAACTCAATCATCAAGTTTGCGGACGACACAACATTGGTAGGCTTGATTACCAACAACGACGAGACGGCCTACAGGGAGGAGGTGAGGGCCCTCGGAGTGTGGTGTCAGGAAAATAACCTCACACTCAACGTCAACAAAACTAAGGAGATGATTGTGGACTTCAGGAAACAGCAGAGGGAACACCCCCCTATCCACATCGATGGAACAGTAGTGGAGAGGGTAGCAAGTTTTAAGTTCCTCGGCATACACATCACAGACAAACTGAATTGGTCCACTCACACAGACAGCATCGTGAGGAAGGCGCAGCAGCGCCTCTTCAACCTCAGGAGGCTGAAGAAATTCGGCTTGTCACCAAAAGCACTCACAAACTTCTACAGATGCACAATCGAGAGCATCCTGGCGGGCTGTATCACCGCCTGGTACGGCAACTGCTCCGCCCACAACCGTAAGGCTCTCCAGAGGGTAGTGAGGTCTGCACAACGCATCACCGGGGGCAAACTACCTGCCCTCCAGGACACCTACACCACCCGATGTTACAGGAAGGCCATAAAGATCATCAAGGACATCAACCACCCGAGCCACCCGAGCCAGACTACTGTCTGTGTGGTATTACAGTAGGGACAGACTACTCTCTGTGTGGTATTACAGTGGGACAGACTACTGTCCGTGTGGTATTACAGTAGGGACAGACTACTGTCCGTGTGGTATTACAGTAGGGACAGACTACTGTCTGTGGTATTACAGTAGGGACAGACTACTGTCTGTGTGGTATTACAGTAGGGACAGACTACTGTCTGTGTGGTATTACAGTAGGGACAGACTACTGTCTGTGTGGTATTACAGTAGGGACAGACTACTGTCTGTGTGGTATTACAGTAGGGACAGACTACTGTCTGTGTGGTATTACAGTAGGGACAGACTACTGTCTGTGTGGTATTACAGTAGGGACAGACTACTGTCTGTGTGGTATTACAGTAGGGACAGACTACTGTCCGTGTGGTATTACAGTAGGGACAGACTACTGTCCGCTGTGGTATTACAGTAGGGACAGACTACTGTCTGTGTGGTATTACAGTAGGGACAGACTACTGTCTGTGTGGTATTACAGTAGGGACAGACTACTGTCTGTGTGGTATTACAGTAGGGACAGACTACTGTCTGTGTGGTATTACAGTAGGGACAGACTACTGTCCGTGTGGTATTACAGTAGGGACAGACTACTGTCCGTGTGGTATTACAGTAGGGACAGACTACTGTCTGTGTGGTATTACAGTAGGGACAGACTACTGTCTGTGTGGTATTACAGTAGGGACAGACTACTGTCTGTGTGGTATTACAGTAGGGACAGACTACTGTCTGTATGGTATTACAGTAGGGACAGACTACTCTCCGTGTGGTATTACAGTAGGGACAGACTACTGTCTGTGTGGTATTACAGTAGGGACAGACTACTCTCCGTGTGGTATTACAGTAGGGACAGACTACTGTCTGTGTGGTATTACAGTAGGGACAGACTACTGTCTGTGTGGTATTACAGTAGGGACAGACTACTGTCCGTGTGGTATTACAGTAGGGACAGACTACTGTCTGTGTGGTATTACAGTAGGGACAGACTACTGTCTGTGTGGTATTACAGTAGGGACAGACTACTGTCTGTGTGGTATTACAGTAGGGACAGACTACTGTCTGTGTGATGGTGATTTAGAGTAGAGCTCTCAGCTGGGTGAGGGAATGGGTTCAACAACACTCTGTATGGTGACCAGTCTCTTATATAACATGGGTCAGAAGCCTGTCGGACACAAACCAGCTGGAACGTAGGATGAGGAAAAAGTCCTGTGTCCCTATACTAATTCCTATACGGGAATTAGTTCATTAGGGCACACCATTGCGCTTGCAACGGAAATTGTAAACGAGCGTTTCTTGTTGGACAAGTTCAGGTAGTCTCTCCACTATTTCTGTAATTTTTTTCCGGTTGGTGCCTCTCCAGCCATATTATCTACCATGAGATGAATGGACACTCATGTAATCCACCACTAAGGTGATGTTACGGTTTTCTTCCGTCGAAAGAGAGTTGGACCAAAATGCAGCGTGGTAAGTTAGATACATGTTTAATAAACGAATAAACACGAAATACAAAACAACAAACGGAACGTGAAAACCTACACAGCCTATCTGGTGAAATACAAAACACTGAGACAGGAACAATCACCCACGAAACACTCAAAGAATATGGCTGCCTAAATATGGTTCCCAATCAGAGACAACGAGAATCACCTGCCTCTGATTGAGAACCGCCTCAGGCAACCATAGACTTTGCTAGAACACCCCACTAAGCCACAATCCCAAAACCTACGAAAAACCCCCATACATAAACACAACACAAAATAAACCCATGTCACACCCTGGCCTGACCAAATAAATAAAGAAAACACAAAATACTAAGACCAGGGCGTGACAGAACCCCCCGGCCACACACTAAACCCATAGGGGAGGGTTCGGGTGGGCGTCTGTCCACGGTGGCGGCTCCGGCTCGGGACGTGGACCCCACTCCAACCAAGTCTTAGTCCCCCTGATAACGCGTCCTTTGATTGGCCCGACCCCCGCCGCCGACCTTGGCCTAATAACCCTCACCAAGGTCCCGAGGTAGAAGCTCGGGACTGAGGTAGAAGCTCGGGACTGAGGGGAAGCCCAGTACTGAGAGGAAACTCAGGCAGGTAGTAGGCTCTGGCAGATCCTGGCTAGCTGGTGGTTCTGGCAGATCCTGGCTGACTGGCGGATCCTGGCTAGCTGGTGGTTCTGGCAGATCCTGGCTGACTGGCGGATCCTGGCTGACTGGTGGATCTGGAAGACATGGCTGACTGGCGGATCCTGGCTGACTGGCGGATCTGGAAGATCCTGGCTGACTGGCGGATCCTGGCTGACTGGCGGATCCTGGCTGAATGGTGGATCCTGGCTGAATGGCGGATCTGGAAGATCCTGGCTGACTGGCGGATCCTGGCTGACTGGCGGATCTGGAAGATCCTGGCTGAATGGCGGATCTGGAAGATCCTGGCTGACTGGCGGATCCTGGCTGACTGGCAGATCTGGAAGATCCTGGCTGACTGGCGGCTCTGGCTGCTCCATGCAGACTGGCAGCTCTGGCTGCTCCATGCAGACTGGAACCTCTGGCTGCTCCATGCAGACTGGAACCTCTGGCTGCTCCATGCAGACTGGAACCTCTGGCTGCTCCATGCAGACTGGAACCTCTGGCTGCTCCATGCAGACTGGAACCTCTGGCTGCTCCATGCAGACTGGAACCTCTGGCTGCTCCATGCAGACTGGAAGCTCTGGCTGCTCCATGCAGACTGGCAGCTCTGGCTGCTCCATGCAGACTGGCAGCTCTGGCTGCGTTGAACAGGCAGGAGACTCCGGCAGCGCTGGAGAGAAGGAAGGCTCTGGCAGCGCTAAACAGGCAGGAGACTCCGGCAGCGCTGGAGAGAAGGAAGGCTCTGGCAGCGCTAAACAGGCGGGAGACTCCGGCAGCGCTGGAGAGGAGGAAGGCTCTGGTAGCGCTAAACAGGCGGGAGACTCCGACAGCGCTGGAGAGGAGAAAGGCTCTGACAGCGCTGAACAGGCGAGGCGCACTGAAGGCCTGGTGCGTGGTGCTGGCACTGGTGGTACTGGACCGAGGACACGCACAGGAAGCCTGGTGCGGGGAGCTGCCACCGGAGAACTGGTGTGTGAAGGTGTACTGGAGAGCCTGAGAGCAGGACTGGCACAGGACGTGCAAGGCTAGGTAGGTACACAGGAGGCCTAGTGCGTGAGGCTGGCACACTCTTCACCAGCCGACTAACACGCACCTCAGGACGAGTATGGAGCGCTGACCCAGGTGCCATCAAATCCCCGACACGCTCCGTCGGACGAATATCATACCTAAAGCACCAAACTAGCAACTCCCTCATAACTCTCTCCTCCACTTTCCCCATTAACTCCTTCACAGTCTCTGCTTCACTCACCTCCAACACCGGCTCTGGTTCTGGTCTCCACCTTGGCTCCTCACGATAAACAGGGGGAGTTGGCTCAGGTCTGAACCCTGACTCTGCCACACTCTCCCTGAGCCCCCCAATACATTTTTGGGGCTGACTCATCCGTCGGGTGCTGCCTCATACCAGCGCCTTTCCGCTTTCGCCGCCTCCAGTTCTTCTTTGGGGCGGCGATATTCTCCAGGCTGTGCCCAGGGTCCTTTTCCATCCAATATCTCCTCCCACGTCCAGAAGTCCTGTGATCGCTGCTCCTCACGATAAACAGGGGAGTTGGCTCAGGTCTGAACCCTGACTCTGCCGCACTCTCCCTGAGCCCCCCCCCCCAAGAAATTTTTGGGGCTGACTCTTGGGTTTCCTTCTGCGCCGCCGTGCTTGTCTCTTCGACTCCATTCTCCTATAGCCCTCTTCGCACTGCTCCAGCGAATCCCAGGCGGGCTCCGGCACTCTCTCTGGGTCGACCGCCCACCTGTCTATTTCCTCCCAAGTCGTATACTCTAAACTTTGTAGCTCCTGCTGCCGCTGCCTGTCACTGTCCTGGTGTGGTGGGTGATTCTGTTATGGTTTTCTTCCGTCGAAAGAGAGTTGGACCAAAATGCAGCGTGGTAAGTTAGATACATGTTTAATAAACGAATAAACACGAAATACAAAACAACAAACAGAACGTGAAAACCTACACAGCCTATCTGGTGAAATACAAAACACTGAGACAGGAACAATCACCCACGAAACACTCAAAGAATATGGCTGCCTAAATATGGTTCCCAATCAGAGACAACGAGAATCACCTGCCTCTGATTGAGAACCGCCTCAGGCAACCATAGACTTTGCTAGAACACCCCACTAAGCCACAATCCCAAAACCTACGAAAAACCCCCATACATAAACACAACACAAAATAAACCCATGTCACACCCTGGCCTGACCAAATAAATATAGAAAACACAAAATACTAAGACCAGGGCGTGACAGGTGAACTCTAACGCTGACCCTCTCTGTTTGACTTCCTCAGATATCCGAGAACTTCTACTGTGATCTGAACTCAGACCAGTTTAAAGGGTTCCTGAAACCCCACACGCCACAGACGGACCACTCCACCCTCTCCCGAGCAGCCATCTTCTCCATCACATACCCCTCCCCAGACATCTACCTGGTCATCAAGGTAAGATGCCCATCTCACCTACCTGCACCTATCTGCAGTACTTGCTTGTTCAGGTAATACACACGTCTGTACGGCACCTACAGTATCTACAGTTGCTGGTCAATATGGTGAACACTATAGAACTAAATATATGCCATTTTAATAGAAGCTTTTATCCAAAGTGACTTAACAGTAGGGTACTGCCTGCATACATTTTCATATGGTTGGCCCCAGCTGGAATTGAACCCACAGCCCTGACGTGTCTACCTCGTCACACATATTACCTATGGTGCCCCTATCAATCTGTGGGTAACGTAGCATACAGTAGGCAACTCTCCATAGATCCATGTGTACAGTATTAGCTTGGACACCTCTGTCCTGACTGTGTTTCAGAGTGATGTACCTCTGTGTCCTGGCTGTGTTTCAGAGTGATGTACCTCTGTGTCCTGGCTGTGTTACAGAGTGATGTACCTCTGTGTCCTGGCTGTGTTTCAGAGTGATGTACCTCTGTGTCCTGGCTGTGTTTCAGAGTGATGTACCTCTGTGTCCTGGCTGTGTTTCAGAGTGATGTACCTCTGTGTCCTGGCTGTGTTACAGAGTGATGTACCTCTGTGTCCTGGCTGTGTTACAGAGTGATGTACCTCTGTCCTGGCTGTGTTACAGAGTGATGTACCTCTGTGTCCTGGCTGTGTTACAGAGTGATGTACCTCTGTCCTGGCTGTGTTTCAGAGTGATGTACCTCTGTGTCCTGGCTGTGTTACAGAGTGATGTACCTCTGTGTCCTGGCTGTGTTACAGAGTGATGTACCTCTGTGTCCTGGCTGTGTTACTGTGTTTCAGAGTGATGTACCTCTGTGTCCTGACTGTGTTACAGAGTGATGTACCTCTGTGTCCTGGCTGTGTTACAGAGTGATGTACCTCTGTCCTGGCTGTGTTTCAGAGTGATGTACCTCTGTGTCCTGGCTGTGTTACAGAGTGATGTACCTCTGTCCTGACTGTGTTACAGAGTGATGTACCTCTGTCCTGGCTGTGTTACAGAGTGATGTACCTCTGTCCTGACTGTGTTACAGAGTGATGTACCTCTGTCCTGGCTGTGTTTCAGAGTGATGTACCTCTGTGTCCTGGCTGTGTTACAGAGTGATGTACCTCTGTGTCCTGGCTGTGTTACAGAGTGATGTACCTCTGTGTCCTGGCTGTGTTTCAGAGTGATGTACCTCTGTGTCCTGGCTGTGTTACAGAGTGATGTACCTCTGTGTCCTGGCTGTGTTTCAGAGTGATGTACCTCTGTCCTGGCTGTGTTACAGAGTGATGTACCTCTGTCCTGGCTGTGTTACAGAGTGATGTACCTCTGTCCTGGCTGTGTTACAGAGTGATGTACCTCTGTGTCCTGGCTGTGTTTCAGAGTGATGTACCTCTGTCCTGGCTGTGTTTCAGATAGAGAAGGTGCTGCAGCAGGGAGAGATCAGTGACTGTGCGGAACCATACATGGTCATGAAGGAGACGGACTCAGCAAAGGTAGAGTGCCATGATGACACACACACACACACACACACACACACACACACACACACACACACACACACACACACACAGAGCTATAGGTTCTAATTGTGGTTCTGTGTGGTTCCCTGGGTCAGAACAAGGAGAAGCTGGAGAAGCTGCGTAATCAGTCTGAGATGTTCTGTCAGAGACTTGGTCGCTACCGCATGCCCTTTGCCTGGGCTACAGTCAACATCATGAACGTCATCAGCACCGCCACACTGGACCGAGACACCACCGACTCTGACAGCCTCAACGGTGTGTGTGTGTGTGTGTGCGCGCGTGATAAGCTGGTTAACTCTGGCGCCCAAGGCTTGTTTAATCTTACTCTACTTTTCTGTACCTGACTTGACTGACCTCTCCTCCCCTATCCAGGTAAATCCAGCAGTCTGGAAAAGAGAGGTCAGTTGCCCAGGAGGAACTCAGAGAGGTTCGGTACCATGGAAGACCAGTGTAACATGTCTGCCTTCAAACCTGCTACCATCACCATCAGCACCTTCTGCAAGCAGGTCTGACCACATGCACTAGAGAAAACAACATACTCTACAATATAAACATCAATCCAGCGACATAAGCATCACTAAGCTCAGAGAATCTCTTAGACAGAGAATGTCTTAGACAGAGAATGTCTTAGACAGAGAATGTCTTAGACAGAGAATGTCTTAGACAGAGAATGTCTTAGACAGAGAATGTCTTAGACAGAGAATGTCTTAGACAGAGAATGTCTTAGACAGAGAATGTCTTAGACAGAGAATGTCTTAGACAGAGAATGTCTTAGAGAATGCTTAACCTTGTGGATATCGCCTCGAGACAAGGCATTCTTTCATTCCACACATAATCCACAGAGCAGACACCTGATAAGACCCGGCCAGGTATCATATAGACATACCATACATTCTCCAACAAGGGTGCATTTTTCCTTCCTACTAGCAACTGTGGAGAGTTGATCTCATAACAACAGTTAGTTGCACTGCTCAATATGTCACCTTCCTATGAAGTTGATGGAAAAGAGGAAAGAAGTCTGCTGTGCAACACTACAAATTCACAATGTTTAATTCTGATGTGTTCAGAGACATTATATCACTGTATCTTGTACACAAAGACATGTTCATTTGACTAAACTGGACCCTGCTTTGTTTAAGGAGGGGGACCGTCTGAGTGATGAGGACTTGTTTAAGTTCCTGGCAGACATCAAGAAGTTCTCATCCCTGCAGAGAAGAATTAAAACCATACCAGGTGATCCGCTATTCAACCACACAGCAAGACCTGGCTGTCTGTGTGTGCTGTTTCATTCCATTCAACCCAACAACAAGTGACTAGAATGTCCCATTTCTAAGAACAAGTGTCTGTTTTATGTGTTTAAGTGACTTCATGCATTTAAATTAGCTGAATATGCTATTTTGTATAATTCAGGATCAATTGCTTATAGTGGTGAAAACCTGTGGGACTGAAAACGTTCTCATATTTACCTACTTTGGAATCATTCTGAATGAACATAGTTTCAGACTGTATTTGACTTGATCTATTTTAGGTACAATAAGACTGGATGTGACTCCGGTCCATGACAACCCAGTGGCCTGTCTGTCTACTGAGCTGATCCCAGTCAAACCACTGGCTGAGAAGAACGTCCGACCTGTCAAAGAGGTGTTGGAGTTCCCCTCCAGCGAGGTCTATGTTCCACACAGCACTTACAGGTGAGCACACACACATGTGTCGATGCATACCACACACAGACTGCACAAAAGCATTTACAGGTTAGTACACTCACTCAATTCTCCTGAAACCACTTTTTGAATATAGCATATTCTGCATATTCTCCTCAAAGCTTTAGTTTGACTGCATGAATTTACCATAGCACATAGCTTCAAGCAGTGTAAACAGGTTGGCCAGGTTCATGACTTACTAGTGTAGTATCTGTCTCCATGCTAAGCACCATGTACACATGTCCCTTCATGTGAGCTTTACACATGTGAGACAGTCATGAAGGCATTTAACACAGCACATACTGTACCTTCAGGCCTTCTATTTTCCATCAATGTCGTGAACAGGTTTGCTGGGACTTCTACAACCAGTCTGACCTGACACAACCCCCAATGCTGTCAACATTTCACTCCTTCCTCCTCACTGCTCGCTAGATGAACACTGTGTCCCAAATGGCACCCTATTCCCTATAGGGCTCTGTTCAAAAGTAGTCCACTATATAGGGAACAGGGTGCTGTTTGGGACACAGGCTAAGAGTGTGTCTCCTGTCTCGGGACAGATGACTACATTGTTACATAGTTTTTAGTCTCACACTAATGTTCACACCACATCTGGTTCATTGGTAAGACTAGTTTTCAGGCCCACGTGGTGTATTGTGTAATATCATGCATTTGTTAGCTTCACCGGGTGCCATCTAGTGGTGTAGTATGGATGTGTTTCATCTAACTCTGAATAGGAGTTGTGGTGCTGATAGAAGATGGTCATATCCTGACCACCTGACCAGGAAGAACTCTGGGCACTGACGTTTACCAGGCTATACTTAGGGCTTGGGCTGCTGATTGGTGGAGGCATGAACTAGTGGGAGTTTCCACCATATTTCTTATACCAGTCATTTTGTTTTCAAATCAGTGAAGGGAAGTGAACAAGTGCACACTTTGGGAGGAAGGAGAGATCGAGTTTGTCCTCACCTGGTACTCTCATCAGTGACCACATCATTCCTTTCATCATTAGGAAGTCATTTGAGTATGCAGTGCTGTAAACCTCTCTTTTACCATCTCTCTCCCTCCCTTTGTCTCTCTTCTCTCTCCATTTTCCCTCCCTTTCCCTCTCTCTCCAGGAACCTGCTCTACATATACCCCCAGCGACTCAACTTTGTCAACAGGCTGACTTCAGGAGGAAGGAATATCACTATTAAAATCCAGTTTATGAGTGGAGAAGACCCCAGCTGTGTGATGCCTGTGAGTTTCTGTCTCTCAATTCAATTCAATTCAAGGGCTTTGTTGGCATGGGAAACATGTGTTAACATTGCCAAAGCAAGTGAGGTAGATAATATATAAAGTGAATATATAAAGTGAAATAAACAATAAAAATTAACAGTAAACAATTACACATACAGAAGTTTCAAAACAATAAAGACATTACAAATGTCATATTATATATATACAGTGTTTTAACAATGTACAAATGGTAAAGGACACAAGATAAAATAAATAAGCATAAATATGTTGTATTTACAATGGTGTGTGTCTCTCTCTCTCTCACACACACACACACACAGTGTTCACCCATGTTGCTGTGACATTGTACAACATGGTTTCATTGAGTTTACTCTGCTTTCTTTTTCCTCGTAGGTCATTTTTGGAAAATCGAATGGTCCTGAGTTTGTGCAGGAAGTATACACCCCAGTCACGTACCATAACAAGCAAGTGGATGCTATTTTAAATACTACATGCTAAATTACAATAACACAACTACGGCATAACATGCTACATTTTCTAATATAACAATCTAACATTTTGTTTTGTGTCGTCTCTGACCTCTGTCCCATGTGACTGTGCCTCAGGTCTCCAGACTTCTATGAGGAGGTGAAGATGGTTCTGCCTGCCAGGCTGACTGAGAGACACCACCTGCTGTTCACATTCTACCACATCAGCTGTCAACAGAAACAGAACCAGACTGGAGCCAGTGAGACACTCATCGGTTACTCTGTAAGTCTGACCCCTCATGCCTGGTCTCACCTGGGCCTATATTCATAAAGTGCCTCACAGTAGGAGTGCTGATCTAGGATCAGGTTTGCCCTGTCCAAGCAATCTTATTCACTGTGGTCTAAAATTCTAAACTAATCCTAGAGCAGCACTCTGAGACATAATGGCGGCGTTTATTTGCTAATATTTGGGCGAAAGACCAGAATGGGGCTGCCTGTGTAATCTAATCTGATTGGTCAAAAGACCAATGATTGACAAAAGATCAGAATTAGGCTGCCTGTGTAAACCCTGCCTTTATGAATATGGGTCCTGGTCTCATCTGAACGTGCAGATACTCTACTGAACATGGTGCTGGTTATTTATGATCAATATACTAGTAAGTGATTCTTCTCAATGATGTGGCGAGGTAGATGCGTCGACTGTATGTATTTGTCCGTTGTCAATGCTTGCTGTGGCTGATCTTCTGTCTATCCCCCTGTGTACTGTAGTGGCTGCCTATACTGAGTACTGACAGACTACAGACTGGTCAGTACTGCCTTCCTATCGCCCTGGACAGATTGCCTGTCAACTACTCACTGCACTCACCTGAGGTAACATTCATTTGGCCATTTCAATTTTCCAGACAATAGTTTAACATAAGTTGTATCACAAAAATGTTAAGAGTGGAGTGGCTCCCCCTGGGAGAGAAAATATCACTTTCATGGACCTTTAACACATTTGTTGATGTACTGATTTATTGATTGGGTTTAGATGGCAACAGACATATCTCTGCAGAACATTCCCCCTCTCTCTGCAGAACATTCCCCCTCTCTCTGCAGAACATTCCCCCTCTCTCTGCAGAACATTCCCCCTCTCTGCAGAACATTCCCCCTCTCTGCAGAACATTCCCCCTCTCTCTGCAGAACATTCCCCCTCTCTCTGCAGAACATTCCCCCTCTCTCTGCAGAACATTCTCCCTCAGGTTCTTAATATGCCAATCTTTCTCTCTGCAGAGGATTACCCCTCAGGTTCCTCCAGTCAAGTGGATGGAAAGTCACAAAGGAGTTTTCAACCTGGAGATACAGGCTGTGTCCTCAGTACACACACAGGTAAGTCTAACACACACACACACACACATATACACACACACACACTTTATGTAGTCATTTATTTACCCCTCCCCCTCCCCAGGACAACCACTTGGAGCGTTTCTTCACATTGTGCCATGCCCTGGAGGGCGGAGTGACGTTCCCTCTCCGGGTTCGGGAAGAAAAGATTCCGGAGAACAAGCTGGAGCATGAGCTGAAGCTGAGCATCATCTCCCTGTCGTCCTCCAGACTAGAACCTCTGGTCCTCTACCTCCATCTGGTCTTAGATAAACTGTTCACCCTCATCATGCAGCCCATGGTCATCGCTGGACAAACAGGTACCTATAGGGACATGTCACCAGGGCTTTCAGACAGACGGGTACCTATAGGGACATGTCACCGGGGCTTTCAGACAGACGGGTACCTATAGGGACATGTCACCGGGGCTTTCAGACAGACGGGTACCTATAGGGACATGTCACCGGGGCTTTCAGACAGACGGGTACCTATAGGGACATGTCACCGGGGCTTTCAGACAGACGGGTACCTATAGGGACATGTCACCGGGGCTTTCAGACAAACGGGTACCTATAGGGACATGTCACCGGGGCTTTCAGACAGACGGGTACCTATAGGGACATGTCACCGGGGCTTTCAGACAGACGGGTACCTATAGGGACATGTCACCGGGGCTTTCAGACAGACGGGTACCTATAGGGACATGTCACCGGGGCTTTCAGACAGACGGGTACCTATAGGGACATGTCACCGGGGCTTTCAGACAGACGGGTACCTATAGGGACATGTCACCGGGGCTTTCAGACAGACGGGTACCTATAGGGACATGTCACCGGGGCTTTCAGACAGACGGGTACCTATAGGGACATGTCACCGGGGCTTTCAGACAGACGGGTACCTATAGGGACATGTCACCGGGGCTTTCAGACAGACGGGTACCTATAGGGACATGTCACCGGGGCTTTCAGACAGACGGGTACCTATAGGGACATGTCACCGGGGCTTTCAGACAGACGGGTACCTATAGGGACATGTCACCGGGGCTTTCAGACAGACGGGTACCTATAGGGACATGTCACCGGGGCTTTCAGACAGACGGGTACCTATAGGGACATGTCACCGGGGCTTTCAGACAGACGGGTACCTATAGGGACATGTCACCGGGGCTTTCAGACAGACGGGTACCTATAGGGACATGTCACCGGGGCTTTCAGACAGACGGGTACCTATAGGGACATGTCACCGGGGCTTTCAGACAGACGGGTACCTATAGGGACATGTCACCGGGGCTTTCAGACAGACGGGTACCTATAGGGACATGTCACCGGGGCTTTCAGACAGACGGGTAGTGTGAGAGTATACCTGATATGTTTGAGACGTGTTTTGTTGTAACTAACTGTGTGTGTGTTTTATTTCCTAGCCAACCTGGCCCAGATAGCGTTTGAGTCAGTGGTGTCAATCGTCAACAGTCTCCACAACAGCCAGGAGTTGGCCAGGGACCAGCAGGGCAGGAACGGTCTCCTAGCAACATACCTGTACTGGGTGTTCCGTCTGCCTGACTCCAATGAGCTCCTTAACACAGGTAGGAAGGAACCACCGGACACGTTGTCATGGTGATGTGACTGTATGGACAGTCTAACTTGTGAAGAGAATGGACCATAGTGGTATTTGCGCTACAGGAATGTGCTCAGCTGAACACCAGAACTGTAGATACGTTGCATGAAACAGAAGTCATTGAAATGAAGGGGAACTGTGTAATTACATCAATACAATGCTATAGTAGTGCAGATCTGTGCAACTAAGGTAACGTGTAACCAGGTAGATCATGCCACAGTGACAAGGTTCTCAAAAGAGGACCGCCGTGCTCTCCCAAGAGTGTGGTTGGTGCGGTACACCTGTGGATAAAGATAAGCCAGATAGTGTGATGGGTCCACAAGCAAAACGATGTTGCATAAAGTTTCAACTTAATGACCTTCTTCAGTGTGCAGGTGAAGTGTGGCGTTCAGGTCAATCATCCAGTGACATGGTTCTCCCCTGTGTGCCCAGGTCCAGGGGGAGTGGTACCTTCCACTGAGGGCCGCTACAGTACTATGGGGCGGGCCTCGGCCACCACAGTAGGAACCATGTTACTGCAGTCCCGGCTCCGCAGCAGCAGCAACCCTGATATCCCTGCCCCACACAGTGCAGAAGACACAGAGGTGAAAAACATCCTGTCAGCTAAGGTACTGCTACACATACAGGGTCGTGGTTGAGTGGGTAACACTGGATGTTCAATCCCAGAGTCCACTGCTCACACTTTGTCTCCTCTTAAAGGACACTGAGCATGCTAGCTGTTACCATAGACTTCCAGTCATTCCTTTAAAGCTAGTTAGTAATTGCGCTGAGTGAGCAACTTCCTTCAAACTGCACACAGACATACAAATGAAATCCACGAGTTCATCGGACTCTGGAGAAGTAGATAAAAGGCTTCAATTCCAAAATCCCAAAGTATCCCTTTAACTTGTGAATCTCTACTCGTCTTTAAAAAAAGGTGGGAAAAGGTACTGCTACACTAAAGACAGAGTCAATGAGCATCCTCTGTCATGAGCCTGCCACAAACAGAGTCAATGAACATCCTCTGTCATGAGCCTGCCACAAACACAAAGAGCCAATGAACATCCTCTGTCATGAGCCTGCCACAAACACAAAGAGCCAATGAACATCCTCTGTCATGAGCCTGCCACAAACACAAAGAGCCAATGAACATCCTCTGTCATGAGCCTGCCACAAACACAGAGTCAATGAACATCCTCTGTCATGAGCCTGCCACAAACACAGAGTCAATGAACATCCTCTGTCATGAGCCTGCCACAAACACAGAGTCAATGAACATCCTCTGTCATGAGCCTGCCACAAACACAGAGTCAATGAACATCCTCTGTCATGAGCCTGCCACAAACAGAGTCAATGTACATCCTCTGTCATGAGCCTGCCACAAACACAGAGTCAATGTACATCCTCTGTCATGAGCCTGCCACAAACACAAAGAGTCAATGAACATCCTCTGTCATGAGCCTGCCACAAACACAAAGAGTCAATGAACATCCTCTGTCATGAGCCTGCCACAAACACAAAGAGTCAATGAACATCCTCTGTCATGAGCCTGCCACAAACACAAAGAGTCAATGAACATCCTCTGTCATGAGCCTGCCACAAACACAAAGAGCCAATGAACATCCTCTGTCATGAGCCTGCCACAAACAGAGTCAATGTACATCCTCTGTCATGAGCCTGCCACAAACACAAAGAGCCAATGTACATCCTCTGTCATGAGCCTGCCACAAACAGAGTCAATGTACATCCTCTGTCATGAGCCTGCCACAAACACAGAGTCAATGTACATCCTCTGTCATGAGCCTGCCACAAACACAAAGAGTCAATGAACATCCTCTGTCATGAGCCTGCCACAAACACAAAGAGCCAATGAACATCCTCTGTCATGAGCCTGCCACAAACAGAGTCAATGTACATCCTCTGTCATGAGCCTGCCACAAACACAAAGAGCCAATGAACATCCTCTGTCATGAGCCTGCCACAAACACAAAGAGCCAATGAACATCCTCTGTCATGAGCCTGCCACAAACAGAGTCAATGAACATCCTCTGTCATGAGCCTGCCACAAACACAAAGAGTCAATGAACATCCTCTGTCATGAGCCTGCCACAAACAGAGTCAATGTACATCCTCTGTCATGAGCCTGCCACAAACAGAGTCAATGTACATCCTCTGTCATGAGCCTGCCACAAACAGAGTCAATGAACATCCTCTGTCATGAGCCTGCCACAAACAGAGTCAATGAACATCCTCTGTCATGAGCCTGCCACAAACACAAAATGAGCATGAGCAAAACACAGAACATCCTCTGTCATGAGCCTGCCACAAACAGAGAGTCAATGTACATCCTCTGTCATGAGCCTGCCACAAACACAAAGAGCCAATGAACATCCTCTGTCATGAGCCTGCCACAAACAGAGTCAATGAACATCCTCTGTCATGAGCCTGCCACAAACACAAAGAGCCAATGAACATCCTCTGTCATGAGCCTGCCACAAACAGAGTCAATGTACATCCTCTGTCATGAGCCTGCCACAAACACAAAGAGCCAATGAACATCCTCTGTCATGAGCCTGCCACAAACAGAGTCAATGAACATCCTCTGTCATGAGCCTGCCACAAACACAAAGAGCCAATGAACATCCTCTGTCATGAGCCTGCCACAAACACAGAGTCAATGTACATCCTCTGTCATGAGCCTGCCACAAACACAAAGAGCCAATGAACATCCTCTGTCATGAGCCTGCCACAAACAGAGAGTCAATGTACATCCTCTGTCATGAGCCTGCCACAAACAGAGTCAATGTACATCCTCTGTCATGAGCCTGCCACAAACACAGAGTCAATGTACATCCTCTGTCATGAGCCTGCCACAAACAGAGTCAATGTAATGTATCCTCTGTCATGAGCCTGCCAAACAAACACAGAGTCAATGAACATCCTCTGTCATGAGCCTGCCACAAACACAGAGTCAATGAACATCCTCTGTCATGAGCCTGCCACAAACACAGAGTCAATGTGCCACATCCTCTGTCATGAGCCTGCCACAAACAGAGTCAATGAACATCCTCTGTCATGAGCCTGCCACAAACACAGAGCCAATGAACATCCTCTGTCATGAGCCTGCCACAAACAGAGTCAATGTACATCCTCTGTCATGAGCCTGCCACAAACAGAGTCAATGTACATCCTCTGTCATGAGCCTGCCACAAACACAAAACACAGAGCCAATGAACATCCTCTGTCATGAGCCTGCCACAAACACAGAGTCAATGAACATCCTCTGTCATGAGCCTGCCACAAACACAAAGAGCCAATGAACATCCTCTGTCATGAGCCTGCCACAAACACAAAGAGCCAATGAACATCCTCTGTCATGAGCCTGCCACAAACACAAAGAGCCAATGAACATCCTCTGTCATGAGCCTGCCACAAACACAAAGAGCCAATGAACATCCTCTGTCATGAGCAATGAACATCCTCTGTCATGAGCCTGCCAAACACAGAGTCAATGAACATCCTCTGTCATGAGCCTGCCACAAACAGAGTCAATGTACATCCTCTGTCATGAGCCTGCCACAAACACAAAGAGCCAATGAACATCCTCTGTCATGAGCCTGCCACAAACACAGAGTCAATGAACATCCTCTGTCATGAGCCTGCCACAAACACAAAGAGCCAATGAACATCCTCTGTCATGAGCCTGCCACAAACACAAAGAGCCAATGAACATCCTCTGTCATGAGCCTGCCACAAACACAAAGAGCCAATGAACATCCTCTGTCATGAGCCTGCCACAAACACAAAGAGCCAATGAACATCCTCTGTCATGAGCCTGCCACAAACACAAAGAGCCAATGAACATCCTCTGTCATGAGCCTGCCACAAACAGAGTCAATGTACATCCTCTGTCATGAGCCTGCCACAAACACAAAGAGCCAATGAGTCACATCCTCTGTCATGAGCCTGCCACAAACAGAGTCAATGTACATCCTCTGTCATGAGCCTGCCACAAACACAAAATGAGTCATGAGCCTGCCAAAACAGAGTGAACATCCTCTGTCATGAGCCTGCCACAAACAGAGTCAATGAACATCCTCTGTCATGAGCCTGCCACAAACACAAAGAGCCAATGAACATCCTCTGTCATGAGCCTGCCACAAACAGAGTCAATGTACATCCTCTGTCATGAGCCTGCCACAAACAGAGTCAATGTACATCCTCTGTCATGAGCCTGCCACAAACAGAGTCAATGTACATCCTCTGTCATGAGCCTGCCACAAACACAAAGAGCAATGAACATCCTCTGTCATGAGCCTGCCACAAACACAAAGAGCCAATGAACATCCTCTGTCATGAGCCTGCCACAAACACAGAGTCAATGAACATCCTCTGTCATGAGCCTGCCACAAACACAGAGCCAATGAACATCAGAGCCAATGAAGCCATCATCTCTGTCATGAGCCTGCCACAAACACAAAACACAGAGTCAATGAACATCCTCTCCTCTGTCATGGGCCTGTCAATGAACATCCTCTGTCATGAGCCTGCCACAAACACAAACAGAGCCAATGAACATCCTCTGTCATGAGCCTGCCACAAACACAAAGAGTCAATGTACATCCTCTGTCATGAGCCTGCCACAAACACAGAGTCAATGAACATCCTCTGTCATGAGCCTGCCACAAACACAGAGTCAATGTACATCCTCTGTCATGAGCCTGCCACAAACACAGAGTCAATGTACATCCTCTGTCATGAGCCTGCCACAAACACAGAGTCAATGTACATCCTCTGTCATGAGCCTGCCACAAACACAGAGTCAATGAACATCCTCTGTCATGAGCCTGCCACAAACATCAGAGTCCAATGTACATCCTCTGTCATGAGCCTGCCACAAACAGAGTCAATGTACATCCTCTGTCATGAGCCTGCCACAAACAGAGTCAATGTACATCCTCTGTCATGAGCCTGCCACAAACACAAAGAGCCAATGAACATCCTCTGTCATGAGCCTGCCACAAACACAGAGTCAATGAACATCCTCTGTCATGAGCCTGCCACAAACACAAAGAGTCAATGAACATCCTCTGTCATGAGCCTGCCACAAACACAAAATGAGTCAATGAACATCCTCTGTCATGAGCCTGCCACAAACACAAAATGAGCCAATGAACATCCTCTGTCATGAGCCTGCCACAAACACAAAGAGTCAATGAACATCCTCTGTCATGAGCCTGCCACAAACACAGAGTGTCAAGCCTGAAAACATCAATGTACATCCTCTGTCATGAGCCTGCCACAAACAGAGTCAATGTACATCCTCTGTCATGAGCCTGCCACAAACACAAAGAGTCAATGAACATCCTCTGTCATGAGCCTGCCACAAACACAGAGTCAATGAACATCCTCTGTCATGAGCCTGCCACAAACACAAAGAGCCAATGAACATCCTCTGTCATGAGCCTGCCACAAACACAAAGAGTCAATGAACATCCTCTGTCATGAGCCTGCCACAAACACAAAGAGTCAATGAACATCCTCTGTCATGAGCCTGCCACAAACACAAAGAGCCAATGAACATCCTCTGTCATGAGCCTGCCACAAACACAGAGTCAATGAACATCCTCTGTCATGAGCCTGCCACAAACACAGAGTCAATGAACATCCTCTGTCATGAGCCTGCCACAAACACAGAGTCAATGAACATCCTCTGTCATGAGCCTGCCACAAACACAAAGAGCCAATGTACATCCTCTGTCATGAGCCTGCCACAAACACAAAGAGCCAATGAACATCCTCTGTCATGAGCCTGCCACAAACACAGAGTCAATGAACATCAAACACAGAGTCAATGAACATCCTCTGTCATGAGCCTGCCACAAACACAGAGTCAATGAATCATCCTCTGTCATGAGCCTGCCACAAACACAAACACAGAGTCAATGAACATCCTCTGTCATGAGCCTGCCACAAACACAGTCAATGAACATCCTCTGTCATGAGCCTGCCACAAACAGAGTCAATGTACATCCTCTGTCATGAGCCTGCCACAAACACAGAGTCAATGAACATCCTCTGTCATGAGCCTGCCACAAACACAAAGAGCCAATGAACATCCTCTGTCATGGGCCTGCCACAAACAAAGAGTCAATGAACATCCTCTGTCATGAGCCTGCCACAAACAGAGAGCCAATTAACATCCTCTGTCATGAGCCTGCCACAAACACAAAGAGCCAATGAACATCCTCTGTCATGAGCCTGCCACAAACACATGATACTGTAGCTACATCCTCTAGCATAGCCTCTGACTGTTTGTTGGTTTACAACACATCAGTACCTTCAAGGCTTTTTTTGATATCCCCTGGGTCTATGGCTGTAGTGTAGACTCACTGGTTTTGGCCAACTAAAACCATGTCTGATTTCCAAATGGCTCCCCATGGACCATGGTCAAAGGTAGTGCACTATTTAGGAAACAGAGTGCCATTTGGGACCCACACACCACATCTGTTTGTCTCTGTGTGTCTGAAGCTACAATAGTCCAGATAGTCGAGTCAGATTCAGATTCTTCATGACCACCTTGTTGTTGCTGTCCTCTCCCTCAGGGCCAGAACAACCCAGGCAGTCGTATGTCGACCTATGTGGATGTGAGCAGCCACCCTCAGAGCTCTACGGGCGGGACCCGGCCCTCCAACAGAAAAGTAACTTTTACCAGAAAGATCCCGGGAATAAATGTCTTTATTCACCTCTGTGATGCCAACAGTCACCAGCAGAGGGCAGTGTGGCACTGAGCAGACCAGATCACATACTGTAGCATGTAGACTTCCATAAAGTATCTTCCATATTTTCTTTATCTAGGCAAGTCAGTTAAGAACAAATTCTTATTTACAATGACGGCCTAGGAACAGTGGGTTAACTGCCTTGTACAGGGGCAGAACGACAGACTTTTACCTTGTCAGCTCAGGGATTCGATCTAGCAACCTTTCGGTTACTGGCCCAACGCTAGAACCACTAGGTTACCTGCCACCCCATACTGGCCAAACACTGACCATAACATCCTCATTTGCATTCTGAGTAGAAGGTTCTATAAATGTCGAAGTAGGATGTTACATGGCAGCCAATAAAATGTTAAATCTGTAACAGATAATGTGGATTTCTCTGCTAAATAGAACCTGAACATGGCATTGAACTGTGGGTCTACACAGTCACAAAGATTTAACAGAGATTAAACGTGTGTGTGTGTGTGTGTGTGTGTGTGTGTGTGTGTGTGTGTGTGTGCATTTCAAAATCACTCTGTTCTTGTGTTTGTCATGTTCAAATAAGACCAGACCCTTTGAAATGCTGTATCAGATTTCACTGGCTGGGTCACAGTGCATTTGACTAACTCTGGTTTGTGTTGAACTGAGGACTGTGGCACCAGCAGTCAGTCCGTCATTCAGTCAGTAAATACGTCTGTCTGAGTCTCTCTCTAATCTCTCTTTCTCTCTAACGTATAGGTTGTACTTTCCTTTTAAGAAGTCATCCGCTAGAACACTGAGATAGTCCAGGATTGATGTGGTCCTTTGAAGTAGTACACTGTGTTCTACATGTAGGTTACCACACACTACTGTATTAGTGGTGGTAGTGACCCAAGGCTCTTTTTCTCCTTTGACAGCAGTTCCATGAAGAGTTGGCTCTACAGATTGTGGTCAGCACAGGAGTCTGCAGAGAGAACGCATATAAATATGCCTGGTTCTTCTTTGAACTGTTGGTGAGTGTGTTCAATATACTCTGAATGTACAAACATTAGGAAGCCTCCCTAATATTGAGTTGCATCCCCTTTTGCCCTCAGAACAGCCTCAATTTATTAGGGCATGGACTCTGCAAGATATCGAATGCGTTCCACAGGGATGCTGGCCCATGTTGACTCCAATGCTTCCTACAGTAGTCAATGCTTCCTACAGTAGTGTCAAGTTGGCTGGTAGTGGATCTCTACTCTGAACAGCTCGTTCCATCTCATCCCACAGATGATCAATTGGATTGAGATCTGGTGACTGGGCAGGCCACTGCAGTAAACTGAATTCACTGTCATGTTTGTGGAACCATTCCTGGACAATCCTAGCCTTGTGGCATGGGGCATTATACTACTGAAAAAATGTATTTGCAGATGGATACACTGCTGTCATGAAGGGATGCACCTGATTGGCGATGATGTTCAGATATCCTGTGGCATTCAAACGTTGCTCCACTTATCAGGGGCCCAATGTATGCCCTGAAAACACAACCCACACCATCACACCACCACCAGCCTGTAATGCTGACACGTGGCATGATGGATGCACATACTCGTGGTTTTCTCCATACCCTAGTATGATCCAGCAATGTTTTTCTAATTCTCCACTGTCCAGTGTTTTAGTTTCTTAGCCCACTGCAATCGCATTTTCTTGGCTTTCTGCTGAAAGATGTGGAACGCAGCTGCCATACCCCATTCTGCCATATCCCATTCTGCCATATCCCATTCTTCCATATCCCATTCTTCCATACCCCATTCTGCCATACCCCATTCTGCCATATACCCCATTCTTCCATATCCCATTCTGCCATACCCCATTCTTCCATATCCCCATTCTGCCATACCCCATTCTGCCATATCCCCATTCTGCCATATACCCCATTCTGCCATATACCCCATTCTGCCATATACCCCATTCTGCCATATACCCCATTCTGCCATATACCCCATTCTGCCATATACCCCATTCTGCCATATACCCCATTCTGCCATACCCCATTCTGCCATTTCTGCCATATACCCCATTCTGCCATATACCCCATTCTGCCATATACCCCATTCTGCCATATACCCCATTCCCCCCCATTCTGCCATATATATCCCCTGCCATTCTTTCCATTCTGCCGTATACCCCATTCTTCCATATCCCATTCTTCCATATCCCATTCTTCCTTATCCCATTCTGCCATACCCATTCTGCCATATATCCCATTCTGCCATATACCCCATTCTGCCATACCCCATTCTGCCATATACCCCATTCTGCCATATACCCCATTCTGCCATATATCCCATTCTGCCATATACCCCATTCTGCCATATACCCCATTCTGCCATATACCCCATTCTGCCATATACCCCATTCTGCCATATGCCCCATTCTTCCATATCCCATTCTTCCATATCCCATTCTTCCTTATCCCATTCTGCCATACCCATTCTGCCATATACCCCATTCTGCCATATACCCCATTCTGCCATATACCCCATTCTGCCATATTCTGCCATACCCCATTCTGCCATATATATCCCATTCTGCCATATATATCCCATTCTGCCATACCCCATTATTCCATATCCCATTCTTCCATATCCCATTCTTCCTTATCCCATTCTGCCATACCCATTCTGCCATATATCCCATTCTGCCATATACCCCATTCTGCCATACCCCATTCTGCCATATACCCCATTCTGCCATATACCCCATTCTGCCATATATCCCATTCTGCCATATACCCCATTCTGCCATATACCCCATTCTGCCATATACCCCATTCTGCCATATACCCTATTCTGCCATATACCCCATTCTGCCACATCCCATTCTTCCATATCCCATTCTTCCATATCCCATTCTTCCATATCCCATTCTTCCATATCCCATTCTGCCATATCCCATTCTGCCATACCACATTCTTCCATATCCCATTCTGCCATATATTCTGCCATATCCCATTCTGCCATATACCCCATTCTGCCATACCCCATTCTGCCATATACCCCATTCTGCCATATACCCCATTCTGCCATATACCCCATTCTGCCATATACCCCATTCTGCCATAAACCCCATTCTGCCATACCACATTCTTCCAATTTCCCATTCTGCCATATACCCCATTCTGCCATATACCCCATTCTGCCATATACCCCATTCTGCCATATACCCCATTCTGCCATATATCCCATTCTGCCATATACCCCATTCTGCCATATACCCCATTCTGCCATATACCCCATTCTGCCATATATATACCCCATTCTGCCATATACCCCATTCTTCCATATCCCATTCTTCCATATCCCATTCTTCCATATCCCATTCTGCCATATACCCCATTCTGCCATATCCCCCATTCTGCCATATACCCCATTCTGCCATATACCCCATTCTGCCATATACCCCATTCTGCCAACCTCTTTTGTCATCTTTCATCAATGACCTGTTTTCAACCACTTGCCTCCCGTTGTCTGGGTGTCCTTTGGGTGTGTGTGTGTGTGTGTGTGTGTGTGTGTGTGTGTCCAGGTGAAGAGCATGGCCCAGCATGTGTCTCTGGAGAAGCAAGACGTCCCTCGCAGGAGCCGCTTCTCAGACCGCTTCAAAGATGATGTCACAACCATCGTCTCTGTGGTTACTGCTGAGATAGGGACCATCCTGGTCAAACAGCAGAAGGTTAGGAATGATGTCATTATGAGCCTTTAGCAAACTTACAAACACTTTTTCAGAGACCCAATCTATCAAATCATCACTTAATGCAGTTTGCGTTTTATTTTTTATCCTGATGTCTCTAAGGAGACCATTGGCTGTTTTGAACTGAAATCCTGTTTTTGTTTGTTTTTGTTGTTGTTAGGAGTTGGAGCAGGCAGAGAAGGTGAACATCAGCCTGGCCTTCTTCCTGTATGACCTGCTGTCTCTAATGGACCGAGGCTTTGTCTTCATCTTGGTCAAAAACTACTGCAACCAGGTCACTACAACAATACACTACCCTAACCACAAGACACTACCCTAACCATAAGACACTACCCTAACCATAAGACACTACCCTAACCGCAAGACACTACCCTAACCGCAAGACACTACCCTAACCATAAGACACTACCCTAACCATAAGACGCTACCCTAACCATAAGACGCTACCCTAACCATAAGACGCTACCCTAACCATAAGACGCTACCCTAACCATAAGACGCTACCCCCTAACCATAAGACCTAACCATAAGACTAACCCCTAAGACACCCTACCTACCTAACCATAAGACCCTCCATACCTACCCTAACCATAAGACACTACCCTAACCATAAGACACTACCCTAACCATAAGACTCTACCCTAACCATAAGACTCTACCCTAACCATAAGACTCTACCCTAACCATAAGACTCTACCCTAACCATAAGACTCTACCCTAACCATAAGACTCTACCCTAACCATAAGACTCTACCCTAACCATAAGACTCTACCCTAACCATAAGACTCTACCCTAACCATAAGACGCTACAAAATATGGTAGTTACATGGTAGTTACATGAAGGATGTTGGCACTGCATAATTACAAGGAGGTGACCAATTCCAGACTCTGATATGTCTCTGACCATATCCCATGTCAATAACCTAACCTGACCTTGACGTATCTCCCCCCCCCCCAGATGTCGACAAAGACCGTTTCCATGCCAACCCTGATTAGCATGCGATTGGAGTTCCTGCGTATCCTGTGCAGTCACGAGCACTACCTCAACCTCAGCCTTTACTTCAGTAGCCCTGCTTCTGCACCCGTCTCTCCATGCCCATCCATCTCCTCACAGGTCAGTTTTTATTTTTTATTTTTTTTATTTTTTATTTATTTCACCTTTATTTAACCAGGTAGGCCAGTTGAGAACAAGTTCTCATTTGCAACTGCGACCTGGCCAAGATAAAGCATAGCAGTGTGAGCAGACAACACAGAGTTACACATGGAATAAACAATTAACAAGTTAATAACACAGTAGAAAACAAAGGGGGGAGTCTATATACAATGTGTGCAAAAGGCATGAGGAGGTAGACGAATAATTACAATTTTGCAGATTAACACTGGAGTGATAAATGATCAGATGGTCATGTACAGGTAGAGATATTGGTGTGCAAAAGAGCAAGTAAGTAAATAAATAAAAACAGTATGGGGATGAGGTAGGTGAAAATGGGTGGGCTATTTACCAATAGACTATGTACAGCAGCAGCGATCGGTTAGCTGCTCAGATAGCTAATGTTTGAAGTTGGTGAGGGAGATAAAAGTCTCCAACTTCAGCGATTTTTGCAATTCGTTCCAGTCACAGGCAGCAGAGTACTGGAACGAAAGGCGGCAAATGAGGTGTTGGCTTTAGGGATGATCAGTGAGATACACCTGCTGGAGCGCGTGCTACGGATGGGTGTTGCCATCGTGACCAGTGAACTGAGATAAGGCGGAGCTTTACCTAGCATGGACTTGTAGATGACCTGGAGCCAGTGGGTCTGGCGACGAATATGTAATGAGGGCCAGCCGACTAGAGCATACAGGTCGCAGTGGTGGGTGGTATAAGGTGCTTTAGTGACAAAACGGATGGCACTGTGATAGACTGCATCCAGTTTGCTGAGTAGAGTGTTGGAAGCCATTTTGTAAGATGACATCGCCGAAGTCGAGGATCGGAAGGATAGTCAGTTTTACTAGGGTAAGCTTGGCGGCGTGAGTGAAGGAGGCTTTGTTGCGGAATAGAAAGCCGACTCTTGATTTGATTTTCGATTGGAGATGTTTGATATGAGTCTGGAAGGAGAGTTTGCAGTCTAGCCAGACACCTAGGTACTTATAGATGTCCACATATTCAAGGTCGGAACCATCCAGGGTGGTGATGAGTTTGCACGTCAGTCAAAATCATATTGACTAGTCTCCAGCACTCACCTGGCTTTGGGATTTTAGGTTATAGTGTAGTATGTTTAAGTAAGGTGGGTTCTCTCTCTCTGGCTTTAAATACTCTCTCTCCTTTTATATTCCAACCTCTTTCTCTCTTTCACTCTCCTCCGTCTCTCTCTCTCTCTCTCTCTCACCCGTCTCCCGTCTCTCTTTCGCTCTCTCTCCCTCATCTCTCTCTCTCCTCCCCATCTCTCTCTCTCTCCTCCCCATCTCTCTCTCTCTCCTCTCCCGTCTCTCTCTCCTCTCCCGTCTCTCTCTCTCTCCCGTCTCTCTCTCCTCTCCCGTCTCTCTCTCTATATATATCCCCGTCTCTCTCTATATCTCCCGTCTATCTCTCCTCTCCCGTCTCTCTCTCTCTCCTCTCCCGTCTATAATCTATATATCTATATATATAAGATCTATATATATATAAGATTAATATATATCTATATAATATAAGATATATATATATAATAAGATATATATATATATATATATAGATATATATATATATATATAAGATATATATATATATAAGATCCCTATATATATATATATATATATATAAGATATATATATATATATATAAGATATATATATATATATATATAAGATATATATATATATAAAGATATATATATATAAGATCTATATATATATAAGATATATATATATATATATATATATATATATATATATATATATATATATAAGATATCTATATATCCTATCCCGTCTATATATATATATAAGTCTATATATATCCTCTCCCGTCTCTCTCTCCTCTATATCTCTCTCTCTCTCTCTCTCTCCCGTCTCTCTCTCTATATATATCTCCCGTCTCTCTCTCTCTCCCGTCTCTCTCTCCTCTCCCGTCTCTCTCTCTCTCCGTCTCTCTCTCCTCTCCCGTCTCTCTCTCCTCTCCTCTCTCTCTCTCTCTCTCTCTCTCTCTCTATCTCTCTCTCTCTCCTCTCCCGTCTCTCTCCTCTCTCTCCTCTCCCGTCTCTCTCTCTATCTCTCTCCGTCTCTCTCTCTCTCTCTCTCTCCGTCTCTCTCTCTCTCTCTCTCCCGTCTCTCTCTCTCTCTCTCTATCCTCTCTCTCCTCTCCCGTCTCTCTCCTCTCTCTCCTCTCCCGTCTCTCTCCTCTCTCTCCTCTCCCGTCTCTCTCTCTCTCTCTCTCCCGTCTCTCTCTCTCTCTCTCTCTCCCGTCTCTCTCTCTCTCTCTCTCTCCCTCTCTCTCTCTCCCGTCTCTCTCCTCTCTCTCTCTCTCCGTCTCTCAATTCAATTCAATTCAAGGGCTTTATTGGCATGGGAAACATGTGTTAACATTGCCAAAGCAAGTGAGGTAGACAACATACAAAGTGAATATATAAAGTGAAAAACAACAAAAATTAACATTAAACATTACACATACAGAAATTTCAAAACAGTAAAGACATTACAAATGTCATATTATATATATATACAGTGTTCTAAAATGTACAAATGGCTAAAGGACACAAGATAAAATAAATAAGCATAAATATGGGTTGTATTTACAATGGTGTTTGTTCTTCACTGGTTGCCCTTTTCTCGTGGCAACAGGTCACAAATCTTGCTGCTGTGATGGCACACTGTGGAATTTCACCCAGTAGATATGGGAGTTTTCAAAATTGGATTTGTTTTCAAATTCTTTGTGGATCTGTGTAATCTGAGGGAAATATGTCTCTCTAATATGGTCATACATTGGGCAGGAGGTTAGGAAGTGCAGCTCAGTTTCCACCTCATTTTGTGGGCAGTGAGCACATAGCCTGTCTTCTCTTGAGAGCCATGTCTGCCTACGGCCCTTTCTCAATAGCAAGGCTATGCTCACTGAGTCTGTACATAGTCAAGGCTTTCCTTAATTTTGGGTCAGTCACAGTGGTCAGGTATTCTGCCGCTGTGTACTCTCTGTGTAGGGCCAAATAGCATTCTAGTTTGCTCTGTTTTTTTGTTAATTCTTTCCAATGTGTTAAGTAGTCTCTCTCTCTCTCCTCTCCCGTCTCTCTCTCTCTCTCTCCCCGTCTCTCTCTCTCTCCTCCCCCGTCTCTCTCTCTCCTCCCCCCGTCTCTCTCTCTCTCTCCTCCCCGTCTCTCTCTCTCTCTCTCCTCCCCGTCTCTCTCTCTCTCTCTCCTCCCCCGTCTCTCTCTCTCTCTCTCCTCCCCCGTCTCTCTCTCTCTCTCTCCTCCCCCCGTCTCTCTCTCTCTCTCTCCTCCCCCGTCTCTCTCTCTCCTCCCCCCGTCTCTCTCTCTCTCTCTCCCCCGTCTCTCTCTCTCGCTCCTCCCCCATCTCTCTCTCTCTCGCTCCTCCCCGTCTCTCTCTCTCTCGCTCCTCCCCGTCTCTCTCTCTCTCGCTCCTCCCTCTCTCTCTCTCTCTCGCTCCTCCCCGTCTCTCTCTCTCTCTCGCTCCTCCCCGTCTCTCTCTCTCTCTCCTGCCCCGTCTCGCTCTCCCTCTCTGCTGCCCCGTCTCGCTCTCCCTCTCTCCTCCCCGTCTCGCTCTCCCTCTCTCCTCCCCCGTCTCGCTCTCCCTCTCTCCTCCCCCGTCTCGCTCTCCCTCTCTCCTCCCCCCGTCTCGCTCTCCCTCTCTCCTCCCCCGTCTCGCTCTCCCTCTCTCCTCCCCCCGTCTCGCTCTCCCTCTCTCCTCCCCCGTCTCGCTCTGCCTCTCTCCTCCCCCCCCCGTCTCGCTCTGCCTCTCTCCTCCCCCCGTCTCGCTCTGCCTCTCTCCTCCCCCCGTCTCGCTCTGCCTCTCTCCTCCCCCCGTCTCGCTCTGCCTCTCTCCTCCCCCGTCTCGCTCTGCCTCTCTCCTCCCCCCCGTCTCGCTCTGCCTCTCTCCTCCCCCCCCGTCTCGCTCGCTCTCTCTCTCTCCTCCCCCGTCTCGCTCGCTCTCTCTCTCTCCTCCCCCGTCTCGCTCGCTCTCTCTCTCTCCTCCCCCCGTCTCGCTCGCTCTCTCTCTCCTCCCCCCCCGTCTCGCTCGCTCTCTCTCTCTCCTCCCCCCGTCTCGCTCGCTCTCTCTCTCTCCTCCCCCCGTCTCGCTCGCTCTCTCTCTCTCCTCCCCCCGTCTCGCTCGCTCTCTCTCTCTCCTCCCCCCGTCTCGCTCGCTCTCTCTCTCTCTCTCCCCCCGTCTCGCTCGCTCTCTCTCTCTCCTCCCCCGTCTCGCTCGCTCTCTCTCTCTCCTCCCCCGTCTCGCTCGCTCTCTCTCTCTCCTCCCCGTCTCGCTCGCTCTCTCTCTCTCCTCCCCCCGTCTCGCTCGCTCTCTCTCTCTCCTCCCCCGTCTCGCTCGCTCTCTCTCTCTCCTCCCCCGTCTCGCTCGCTCTCTCTCTCTCTCCTCCCCGTCTCGCTCTCTCTCTCTCTCTCTCCCCGTCTCGCTCTCTCTCTCTCTCTCCTCCCCGTCTCGCTCTCTCTCTCTCCTCCCCCCCCGTCTCGCTCTCTCTCTCTCTCTCCCCCCGTCTCGCTCTCTCTCTCTCTCCTCCCCGTCTCTCTCTCTCTCTCTCTCTCCCCCCTCTCTCTCTCTCTCTCCTCCCCCGTCTCGCTCGCTCTCTCTCTCTCCTCCTCCCCGTCTCGCTCGCTCTCTCTCTCTCCTCCCCGTCTCGCTCGCTCTCTCTCTCTCTCCCCCCGTCTCGCTCGCTCTCTCTCTCTCTCCTCCCCGTCTCGCTCGCTCTCTCTCTCTCTCTCCCCCGTCTCGCTCGCTCTCTCTCTCTCTCCTCCCCCCGTCTCGCTCGCTCTCTCTCTCTCCCCCCGTCTCGCTCGCTCTCTCTCTCTCCTCCCCCCGTCTCGCTCGCTCTCTCTCTCTCCTCCCCCCGTCTCGCTCTCTCTCTCTCTCTCCCCCCCCGTCTCGCTCGCTCTCTCTCTCTCTCCTCCCCCCGTCTCGCTCGCTCTCTCTCTCTCTCTCCTACCCCGTCTCGCTCTCTCTCTCTCTCTCTCCCCCGTCTCGCTCTCTCTCTCTCCTCCCCCCGTCTCGCTCTCTCTCTCTCTCCCCCCCGTCTCGCTCTCTCTCTCTCTCTCCTCCCCCGTCTCGCTCTCTCTCTCTCCTCCCCCCGTCTCGCTCTCTCTCTCTCTCCCCCGTCTCGCTCTCTCTCTCTCCTCCCCCCGTCTCGCTCGCTCTCTCTCTCTCCTCCTCCGTCTCACTCTCTCTCTCTCTCTCTCTCTCCTCCCCCCGTCTCTCTCTCTCTCTCTCTCTCTCCTCCCCGTCTCTCTCTCTCTCTCTCTCTCTCCCCCCCGTCTCTCTCTCTCTCTCTCCTCCCCCGTCTCTCTCTCTCTCTCTCTCTCTCTCTCTCCCCCCGTCTCTCTCTCTCTCTCTCTCTCTCCTCCCCCGTCTCTCTCTCTCTCTCTCTCTCTCTCCCTCCCCCGTCTCGCTCTCTCTCTCTCTCTCTCTCCCCCCGTCTATATATATATAAGCTCTCTCTCTCTCTCTCTCTCCCCCGTCTCGCTCTCTCTCTCTCTCTCTCCTCCCCCGTCTCGCTCTCTCTCTCTCTCTCCTCCCCCGTCTCGCTCTCTCTCTCTCTCTCCCCCGTGTTCTCTCTCTCTCTCTCTCTCCTCCCCGTGTCTCTCTCTCTCTCTCTCTCCCCGTGTCTCTCTCTCTCTCTCTCTCCCCCCGTCTCTCTCTCTCTCTCTCTCCTCCCCGTCTCTCTCTCTCTCTCTCTCTCTCTCTCTCTCTCTGCAGAGCTCCAGTTCCTGTAGTTTCCAGGAGCAGAGGATCCTGGGGCTGTTTGAGCTGTCCCAGGAGTTTAAACAGCAGCACTACCTCGCTGGTCTACTGCTCACTGAGCTCAGCGCTGCACTGGACATGGAGTCAGAGGGGTTGGTACACACACACACACACAACACCTCACTGCCCACTATCTCAGGAAACTGTGACATGGAGTGTGAGGGGTCTGTCAACTACACACTGACACAAACAAAAATATGTGTGTGTGCTTATAAGATTGTGTGTGTGTGTGTAGGGGTAAGGTCCAGAAGAAGGCCATCAACGCCACCTACAGTCTCCTGTGTGCCCATGACCTGGACCAGCGCTGTACCCGTCCTGACGTCCGGGCCAAGGTGGCCACTCTCTACCTCCCCCTGGTGGGCATCATCATTGACTCCATCAACTACCTGGACTTCACAGGTACTGGCCTGGCCACATCCCATACCCACACCTATACCCTGCCCATTGGGACTTAATGTAGAGTCTGGCTAAGGAGTTGGTTGATTGGTTTGGAACTGGGTTGATGTGAACTGTGTTTAGAGAGCGTTTGGTGCAGGGCCGTGGCTGAGTGGTAACAATCATGGATTCAGAGCTATCTATCTAATATAACTCAGAGGGTTTTCTTTAATGGAAGCTTCTCTAATGTCAAACATGTAACGTGTGGTGTACTGCAGGGCAGCTCTCTAGGCCCTCTACTCTTTTCTATTTTTACCAATGACCTGCCACTGGCATTAAACAAAGCATGTGTGTCCATGTATGCTGATGATTCAACCATGTACGCATCTGTAAACACAGCTAATGAAGTCACTGAAACCCTTAACAAAGAGTTGCAGTCAGTTGCAGTCAGTTTTGGAATAGGTGGCCAGTAATAAAATGGTCCTGAACATCACTAAAACTAAGAGCATTGTATTTGGAACAAATCATTCCTTAAGTTCTAGACCTCAGCTGAATCTGGTAATGAATAGTGTGGCTGTTGGACAAGTTGAGGAGACTAAATTACTTGGCGTTACCTTAGATTGTAAACTGTCATGGTCAAAACATATAGATGCAATAGTGGTAAAAAATGGGGAGAGGTCTGGCTGTAATAAAGAGATGCTCTGCTTTTGTTTGACACCACACTCCAAAAGCAAGTCCTTCAGGCTCTAGTTTTGTCTAATCTTGATTATTGTCCAGTCGTGTGGTCCAGTGCTGCAAGGAAAGACCTAGTTAAGCTGCAGCTGATCCAGAATTGTAATCAGGGGGCTGATATGAATGACTGCATCACTTCTTCTTTTAATAAGAAACAATGTGTTGAAAATCCCAAATTGTTTGCATAGTCAATTTACACACAGCTTTGACGCACACACTTATCCCACCAGACATGGCACCAGGGGTCTTTTTACAGTCCCCAAATCCAGAACAAATTCAAGAAAGCGTACAGTATTATATAGAGCCCTTATTGCATGCAACTTCCTTCAATCTCATATTGCTCAAATAAAAAATAGATAAAGCAACACCTCGTGGAGTAACGCCTCTCCCCTATTTGACCTAGATAGTTTGTGTGTATGCATTGATATGTAGGCTGCGTGTGCCTTTAACTTTTTTTTACGTAGCTCTGTCGTTGAGCTGTTCCTGTCTATTGATGTTCTGTATTATGTTTCATGTTTCATGTGGACCCCAGGAAGAGTAACTGCTGCTTTTGCAACAGCTAATGGGGATCCAAATAAAATACCCCAAAAATCTTTGCTCCCCACCATAGTCTCCCCTTCAAACGTTCTCCCCTTTCAACCTCTCTATCTCCTTGGTAACTTCTAATCTGTGTATTTGCCACTTGTGTGTCTCCGTAGTGTCCGAGGCTCGCGGAGGGAAGAGCAAGACCGGAGGGTCAGACGAAGACCCCGACAACATCCCGCCCATTAATCAGTCTATTGCTATGGCAATCGCCGGCAATCCCTTCAACACCTTGGCGAGGAATGCCCTGGCTTCCATGGCATCTGTGGTAAGGCTGTAGGAATGTTGCCATGGTTTTGTATCAGTAGGACTCTCTTCTTTCACCTCCAAGCACATACTGTATGTTTGGGTTCCTTCATCAGACCTGGATTAAGTTAGCTTTTTAAAATGATTAATTCACAATTTCAACTAGAGTAGTAAATTCCTTGTTCTGTGCGTGCGCTTGTGTGTGTGCGTGTGCATGCGTGGGCGTGTGTGTGTGTGTGTGTGTGTGTGCAAGCATCCACAAGGGGGCGGTGGTGTAGTAGGTGTGCTGCTGTGAGGTAGACTGATGAGCTGTCGGAAGCACACACACACACCATCCATTATGAGATGCCAGCTCTCTTTCTCTATTGCTCTATCTCTCTCTCACACACACACACACACACACACACACACACACACACACACACACACACACACACACACACACACACACACACACACACACACCTGGGAGATGCTTTATGGGCAGGAATTATCATCATAAGTGAACTGGGCTGTGCTGAGAGACACACACATCCATCAAATGTAGCCACGGCAACCACACAGCCACACAACACCCTCCCTCTGTCTCTCCTATTATACTTTGATGGATGTATGCCGTATGCACAATGCGAACTGTAGTTATTTGATTTTTTTACAGTTTTGAAAAGTGTTTAACATATTGACATTGAACTCAAGTTGAGGCCTTAAGCCTGCCATTTGAGTAATAGCATCTATGGAATCAGTAGGAGTTTAATGGTTGTCTTCATCAGAGGTCCCAATTAACTCTGTGTAATAGTGTTACTCAATGGTAGACATCAATCACTGGTCTGTATGGAATATTCATCAAACTCAACCTCTGAATTACATGTAGTACCTGTGGAGAGCCTTGGCAGCGGCTAATTGGGATCCCAATAAAATACAAGAACCCGTAAACCACACTATACTACAGTATGTCTCTGTCCTCTAAAGTATACAGTATGTCTCTGTCCACTCTAAAGTATACAGTATGTCTCTGTCCTCTAAAGTATACAGTATGTCTCTGACCACTCTAAAGTATACAGTATGTCTCTGTCCTCTAAACTATACAGTATGTCTCTGTCCACTCTAAAGTATACAGTATGTCTCTGTCCTCTAAAGTATACAGTATGTCTCTGTCCACTCTAAAGTATACAGTATGTCTCTGACCACTCTAAAATACAGTATACAGTATGTCTCTGTCCACTCTAAAGTATACAGTATGTCTCTGTCCACTCTAAAGTATACAGTATGTCTCTGTCCACTCTAAAGTATACAGTATGTCTCTGTCCACTCTAAAGTATACAGTATGTCTCTGTCCACTCTAAAGTATACAGTATGTCTCTGTATACAGTATGTCTCTGTCCACTCTAAAGTATACAGTATGTCTCTGTCCACTCTAAAGTACTCTCTAAAGTATACAGTATGTCTCTGTCCACTCTAAAGTATACAGTATGTCTCTGTCCACTCTAAAGTATACAGTATGTCTCTGTCCACTCTAAAGTATACAGTATGTCTCTGTCCACTCTAAAGTATACAGTATGTCTCTGTCCACTCTAAAGTATACAGTATGTCTCTGTCCACTCTAAAGTATACAGTATGTCTCTGTCCACTCTAAAGTATACAGTATGTCTCTGTCCACTCTAAAGTATACAGTATGTCTCTGTCCACTCTAAAGTATACAGTATGTCTCTGTCCACTCTAAAGTATACAGTATGTCTCTGTCCACTCTAAAGTATACAGTATGTCTCTGTCCACTCTAAAGTATACAGTATGTCTCTGTCCACTCTAAAGTATACAGTATGTCTCTGTCCACTCTAAAGTATACAGTATGTCTCTGTCCACTCTAAAGTATACAGTATGTCTCTGTCCACTCTAAAGTATACAGTATGTCTCTGTCCACTCTAAAGTATACAGTATGTCTCTGTCCACTCTAAAGTATACAGTATGTCTCTGTCCACTCTAAAGTATACAGTATGTATGTCTCTGTCCACTCTAAAGTATACAGTATGTCTCTGTCACTCTAAAGTATACAGTATGTCTCTGTCCACTCTAAAGTATACAGTATGTCTCTGTCCACTCTAAAGTATACAGTATGTCTCTGTATACAGTATGTCTCTGTCCACTCTAAAGTATACAGTATGTCTCTGTCCACTCTAAAGTAGTATGTCTCTGTCCACTCTAAAGTATACAGTATGTCTCTGTCCACTCTAAAGTATACAGTATGTCTCTGTCCACTCTAAAGTATACAGTATGTCTCTGTCCACTCTAAAGTATACAGTATGTCTCTGTCCACTCTAAAGTATACAGTATGTCTCTGTCCACTCTAAAGTATACAGTATGTCTCTGTCCACTCTAAAGTATACAGTATGTCTCTGTCCACTCTAAAGTATACAGTATGTCTCTGTCCACTCTAAAGTATACAGTATGTCTCTGTCCACTCTAAAGTATACAGTATGTCTCTGTCCACTAAAGTATACAGTATGTCTCTGTCCACTCTAAAGTATACAGTATGTCTCTGTCCACTCTAAAGTATACAGTATGTCTCTGTCCACTCTAAAGTATACAGTATGTCTCTGTCCACTCTAAAGTATACAGTATGTCTCTGTCCACTCTAAAGTATACAGTATGTCTCTGTCCACTCTAAAGTATACAGTATGTCTCTGTCCACTCTAAAGTATACAGTATGTCTCTGTCCACTCTAAAGTATACAGTATGTCTCTGTCCACTCTAAAGTATACAGTATGTCTCTGTCCACTAAAGTATACAGTATGTCTCTGTCCACTCTAAAGTATACAGTATGTCTCTGTCCACTCTAAAGTATACAGTATGTCTCTGTCCACTAAAGTATACTAAAAGTATACAGTATGTCTCTGTCCACTCTAAAGTATACAGTATGTCTCTGTCCACTCAGTATGTCTCTGTCCTCTAAAGTATACAGTATGTCTCTGTCCACTCTAAAGTATACAGTATGTCTCTGTCCACTCTAAAGTATACAGTATGTCTCTGTCCACTCTAAAGTATGTCTCTGTCCACTCTAAAGTATACAGTATGTCTCTGTCCACTCTAAAGTATACAGTATGTCTCTGTCCACTCTAAAGTATACAGTATGTCTCTGTCCACTCTAAAGTATACAGTATGTCTCTGTCCACTCTAAAGTATACAGTATGTCTCTGTCCACTCTAAAGTATACAGTATGTCTCTGTCCACTCTAAAGTATACAGTATGTCTCTGTCCACTCTAAAGTATACAGTATGTCTCTGTCCACTCTAAAGTATACAGTATGTCTCTGTCCACTCTAAAGTATACAGTATGTCTCTGTCCACTCTAAAGTATACAGTATGTCTCTGTCCACTCTAAAGTATACAGTATGTCTCTGTCCACTCTAAAGTATACAGTATGTCTCTGTCCACTCTAAAGTATACAGTATGTCTCTGTCCACTCTAAAGTATACAGTATGTCTCTGTCCACTCTAAAGTATACAGTATGTCTCTGTCCAAAAGTATACAGTATGTCTCTGTCTGTATACAGTATGTCTCTGTCCACTCTAAAGTATACAGTATGTCTCTGTAAAGTATACAGTATGTCTCTGTCTAAAGTATACAGTATGTCTCTGTCCACTCTAAAGTATACAGTATGTCTCTGTCCACTCTAAAGTATACAGTATGTCTCTGTCCACTCTAAAGTATACAGTATGTCTCTGTCCACAAAGTATACAGTATGTCTCTGTCCACTCTAAAGTATACAATGTCTCTGTCCACTCTAAAGTATACAGTATGTCTCTGTCCACTCTAAAGTATACAGTATGTCTCTGTCCACTCTAAAGTATACAGTATGTCTCTGTCCACTCTAAAGTATACAGTATGTCTCTGTCCACTCTAAAGTATACAGTATGTATACAGTCTGTCCACTCTAAAGTATACAGTATGTCTCTGTCACTCTAAAGTATACAGTATGTCTCTGTCCACTCTAAAGTATACAGTATGTCTCTGTCCACTCTAAAGTATACAGTATGTCTCTGTCTCTAAAGTATACAGTATGTCTCTGTCCACTCTAAAGTATACAGTATGTCTCTGTCCACTCTAAAGTATACAGTATGTCTCTGTCCACTCTAAAGTATACAGTATGTCTCTGTCCACTCTAAAGTATACAGTATGTCTCTGTCACTCTAAAGTATACAGTATGTCTCTGTCCACTCTAAAGTATACAGTATGTCTCTGTCCACTCTAAAGTATACAGTATGTCTCTGTCCACTCTAAAGTATACAGTATGTCTCTGTCCACTCTAAAGTATACAGTATGTCTCTGTCACTCTAAAGTATACAGTATGTCTCTGTCCACTCTAAAGTATACAGTATGTCTCTGTCCACTCTAAAGTATACAGTATGTCTCTGTCCACTCTACAGTATGTCTCTGTCCACTCTAAAGTATACAGTATGTCTCTGTCTGTCCACTCTAAAGTATACAGTATGTCTCTGTCCTCTAAAGTATACCGTATGTCTCTGTCCTCTAAAGTATACAGTATGTCTCTGTCCACTCTAAAGTATACAGTATGTCTCTGTCCACTCTAAAGTATACAGTATGTCTCTGTCCACTCTAAAGTATACAGTATGTCTCTGTCCACTCTAAAGTATACAGTATGTCTCTGTCCAATCTAAAGTATACAGTATGTCTCTGTCCACTCTAAAGTATACAGTATGTCTCTGTCCACTCTAAAGTATACAGTATGTCTCTGTCCACTCTAAAGTATACAGTATGTCTCTGTCCACTCTAAAGTATACAGTATGTCTCTGTCCACTCTAAAGTATACAGTATGTCTCTGTCCACTCTAAAGTATACAGTATGTCTCTGTCTCTAAAGTATACAGTATGTCTCTGTCCACTCTAAAGTATACAGTATGTCTCTGTCACTCTAAAGTATACAGTATGTCTCTGTCCACTCTAAAGTATACAGTATGTCTCTGTCCACTCTAAAGTATACAGTATGTCTCTGTCCACTCTAAAGTATACAGTATGTCTCTGTCCACTCTAAAGTATACAGTATGTCTCTGTCCACTCTAAAGTATACAGTATGTCTCTGTCCACTCTAAAGTATACAGTATGTCTCTGTCCACTCTAAAGTATACAGTATGTCTCTGTCCACTCTAAAGTATACAGTATGTCTCTGTCCACTCTAAAGTATACAGTATGTCTCTGTCCACTCTAAAGTAAAGTATGTCTCTGTCCACTCTAAAGTATACAGTATGTCTCTGTCCACTCTAAAGTATACAGTATGTCTCTGTCCACTCTAAAGTATACAGTATGTCTCTGTCCACTCTAAAGTATACAGTATGTCTCTGTCCACTCTAAAGTATAGAGTATGTCTCTGTCCACTCTAAAGTATACAGTATGTCTCTGTCCACTCTAAAGTATACAGTATGTCTCTGTCCACTCTAAAGTATACAGTATGTCTCTGTCCACTCTAAAGTATACAGTATGTCTCTGTCCACTCTAAAGTATACAGTATGTCTCTGTCTATACAGTATGTCTCTGACCACTCTAAAGTATACAGTATGTCTCTGTCCACTCTAAAGTATACAGTATGTCTCTGTCCACTCTAAAAGTATACAGTATGTCTCTGTCCACTCTAAAATTATACAGTATGTCTCTGTATACAGTCTGTCTCTGTCCACTCTAAAGTATACAGTATGTCTCTGTCCACTCTAAAGTATACAGTATGTCTCTGTCCACTCTAAAGTATACAGTATGTCTCACTCTAAAGTATACAGTATGTCTCTGTCCTCTAAAGTATACAGTATGTCTCTGTCCACTCTAAAGTATACAGTATGTCTCTGTCCACTCTAAAGTATACAGTATGTCTCTGTCCTCTAAAGTATACAGTATGTCTCTGTCCACTCTAAAGTATACAGTATGTCTCTGTCCACTCTAAAGTATACAGTATGTCTCTGTCCTCTAAAGTATACAGTATGTCTCTGTCCACTCTAAAGTATACAGTATGTCTCTGTCCACTCTAAAGTATACAGTATGTCTCTGTCCACTCTAAAGTATACAGTATGTCTCTGTCCACTCTAAAGTATACAGTATGTCTCTGTCCACTCTAAAGTATACAGTATGTTTCTGTCCACTCTAAAGTATACAGTATGTCTCTGTCCACTCTAAAGTATACAGTATGTCTCTGTCCACTCTAAAGTATACAGTATGTCTCTGTCCACTCTAAAGTATACAGTATGTCTCTGTCCACTCTAAAGTATACAGTATGTCTCTGTCCACTCTAAAGTATACAGTATGTCTCTGTCCTCTAAAGTATACAGTATGTCTCTGTCCTCTAAAGTATACAGTATGTCTCTGTCCACTCTAAAATTATGTCTCTGTCCTCTAAAGTATACAGTATGTCTCTGTCCACTCTAAAGTATACAGTATGTCTCTGTCCACTCTAAAGTATACAGTATGTCTCTGTCCACTCTAAAGTATACAGTATGTCTCTGTCCACTCTAAAGTATACAGTATGTCTCTGTCCACTCTAAAGTATACAGTATGTCTCTGTCCACTCTAAAGTATACAGTATGTCTCTGTCCACTCTAAAATTATACAGTATGTCTCTGTCCTCTAAAGTATACAGTATGTCTCTGTCCAAAAGTATACAGTATGTCTCTGTCCACTCTAAAGTATACAGTATGTCTCTGTCCAAAGTATACTATGTCTCTGTCCAAAAGTATACAGTATGTCTCTGTCCACTCTAAAGTATACAGTATGTCTCTGTCCACTCTAAAGTATACAGTATGTCTCTGTCCACTCTAAAGTATACAGTATGTCTCTGTCCACTCTAAAGTATACAGTATGTCTCTGTCACTCTAAAGTATACAGTATGTCTCTGTCCACTCTAAAGTATACAGTATGTCTCTGTCCACTCTAAAGTATACAGTATGTCTCTGACCACTCTAAAGTATACAGTATGTCTCTGTCCACTCTAAAGTATACAGTATGTCTCTGTCCACTCTAAAGTATACAGTATGTCTCTGTCCACTCTAAAGTATACAGTATGTCTCTGTCCACTCTAAAGTATACTAGTACAGTATGTCTCTGTCCACTCTAAAGTATACAGTATGTCTCTGTCCTCTAAAGTATACAGTATGTCTCTGTCCACTCTAAAGTATACAGTATGTCTCTGTCCACTCTAAAAGTATACAGTATGTCTCTGTCCACTCTAAAGTATACAGTATGTCTCTGTCCACTCTAAAGTATACAGTATGTCTCTGTCCACTCTAAAGTATAAAGTATACAGTATGTCTCTGTCCACTCTAAAGTATACAGTATGTCTCTGTCACTCTAAAGTATACAGTATGTCTCTGTCCACTCTAAAGTATACAGTATGTCTCTGTCCACTCTAAAGTATACAGTATGTCTCTGTCCACTCTAAAGTATACAGTATGTCTCTGTCCACTCTAAAGTATACAGTATGTCTCTGTCCACTCTAAAGTATACAGTCTGTCCTCTAAAGTATACAGTATGTCTCTGTCCTCTAAAGTATACAGTATGTCTCTGTCCACTCTAAAGTATACAGTATGTCTCTGTCCACTCTAAAGTATACAGTATGTCTCTGTCCACTCTAAAGTATACAGTATGTCTCTGTCCACTCTAAAGTATACAGTATGTCTCTGTCCACTCTAAAGTATACAGTATGTCTCTGTCCACTCTAAAGTATACAGTATGTCTCTGTCCTCTAAAGTATACAGTATGTCTCTGTCCTCTAAAGTATACAGTATGTCTCTGTCCACTCTAAAGTATACAGTATGTCTCTGTCCACTCTAAAGTATACAGTATGTCTCTGTCCACTCTAAAGTATACAGTATGTCTCTGTCCACTCTAAAGTATACAGTATGTCTCTGTCCAATCTAAAGTATACAGTATGTCTCTGTCCACTCTAAATGTAAGTACAGTATGTCTCTGTCCACTCTAAAGTATACAGTATGTCTCTGTCCACTCTAAAGTATACAGTATGTCTCTGTCCACTCTAAAGTATACAGTATGTCTCTGTCCACTCTAAAGTATACAGTATGTCTCTGTCACTCTAAAAGTATACAGTATGTCCACTCTAAAGTATACAGTATGTCTCTGTCCACTCTAAAGTATACAGTATGTCTCTGTCCACTCTAAAGTATACAGTATGTCTCTGTCCACTCTAAAGTATGTCTCTGTCCACTCTAAAGTATACAGTATGTCTCTGTCCACTCTAAAGTATACAGTATGTCTCTGTCCACAAAGTATACAGTATGTCTCTGTCCACTCTAAAGTATACAGTATGTCTCTGTCCACTCTAAAGTATACAGTATGTCTCTGTCCACTCTAAAGTATACAGTATGTTTCTGTCCTCTAAACTATACAGTATGTCTCTGTCCACTCTAAAGTATACAGTATGTGTCTGTCCACTCTAAAGTATACAGTATGTCTCTGTCCACTCTAAAGTATACATTATGTCTCTGTCCACTCTAAAGTATACAGTATGTCTCTGTCCACTCTAAAGTATACAGTATGTCTCTGTCCTCTAAAGTATACAGTATTTCTCTGTCCACTCTAAAGTATACAGTATGTCTCTGTCCACTCTAAAGTATACAGTATGTCTCTGTCCACTAAAGTATACAGTATGTCTCTGTCCACTCTAAAGTATACAGTATGTCTCTGTCCACTCTAAAGTATACAGTATGTCTCTGTCCACTCTAAAGTATACAGTATGTCTCTGTCCACTCTAAAGTATACAGTATGTCTCTGTCCACTCTAAAGTATACAGTATGTCTCTGTCCACTCTAAAGTATACAGTATGTCTCTGTCCACTCTAAAGTATACAGTATGTCTCTGTCCACTCTAAAGTATACAGTATGTCTCTGTCCACTCTAAAGTATACAGTATGTCTCTGTCCACTCTAAAATATACAGTATGTCTCTGTCCACTCTAAAGTATACAGTATGTCTCTGTCCACTCTAAAGTATACAGTATGTCTCTGTCCACTCTAAAGTATACAGTATGTCTCTGTCCACTCTAAAGTATACAGTATGTCTCTGTCCACTCTAAAGTATACAGTATGTCTCTGTCCACTCTAAAGTATACAGTATGTCTCTGTCCACTCTAAAGTATACAGTATGTCTCTGTCCACTCTAAAGTATACAGTATGTCTCTGTCCACTCTAAAGTATACAGTATGTCTCTGTCCACTCTAAAGTATACAGTATGTCTCTGTCCACTCTAAAGTATACAGTATGTCTCTGTCCACTCTAAAGTATACAGTATGTCTCTGTCCACTCTAAAGTATACAGTATGTCTCTGTCCACTCTAAAGTATACAGTATGTCTCTGTCCACTCTAAAGTATACAGTATGTCTCTGTCCACTCTAAAGTATACAGTATGTCTCTGTCCTCTAAAGTATACAGTATGTCTCTGTCCTCTAAAGTATACAGTATGTCTCTGTCCACTCTAAAGTATACAGTATGTCTCTGTCCACTAAAGTATACAGTATGTCTCTGTCCAAAAGTATACAGTATGTCTCTGTCCACTCTAAAGTATACAGTATGTCTCTGTCCACTCTAAAGTATACAGTATGTCTCTGTCCTCTAAAGTATACAGTATGTCTCTGTCCACTCTAAAGTATACAGTATGTCTCTGTCCACTCTAAAGTATACAGTATGTCTCTGTCCACTCTAAAGTATACAGTATGTCTCTGTCCACTCTAATACAGTATGTCTCTGTCCTCTAAAGTATACAGTATGTCTCTGTCCACTCTAAAGTATACAGTATGTCTCTGTCCACTCTAAAATATACAGTATGTCTCTGTCCACTCTAAAGTATACAGTATGTCTCTGTCCACTCTAAAGTATACAGTATGTCTCTGTCCACTCTAAAGTATACAGTATGTCTCTGTCCACTCTAAAGTATACAGTATGTCTCTGTCCTCTAAAGTATACAGTATGTCTCTGTCCACTCTAAAGTATACAGTATGTCTCTGTCCACTCTAAAGTATACAGTATGTCTCTGTCCACTCTAAAGTATACAGTATGTCTCTGTCCTCTAAAGTATACAGTATGTCTCTGTCCACTCTAAAGTATACAGTATGTCTCTGTCCACTCTAAAGTATACAGTATGTCTCTGTCCACTCTAAAGTATACAGTATGTCTCTGTCCACTCTAAAGTATACAGTATGTCTCTGTCCTCTAAAAAGTATACAGTATGTCTCTGTCCACTCTAAAGTATACAGTATGTCTCTGTCCACTGTATACAGTATGTCTCTGTCCACTCTAAAGTATACAGTATGTCTCTGTCCACTCTAAAGTATACAGTATGTCTCTGTCCACTCTAAAGTATACAGTATGTCTATGTCTGTCCACTCTAAAGTATACAGTATGTCTCTGTCACTCTAAAGTATACAGTATGTCTCTGTCCACTCTAAAGTATACAGTATGTCTCTGTCACTCTAAAGTATACAGTATGTCTCTGTCCACTCTAAAGTATACAGTATGTCTCTGTCCACTCTAAAGTATACAGTATGTCTCTGTCCTCTAAAGTATACAGTATGTCTCTGTCCACTCTAAAATTATACAGTATGTCTCTGTCCATGTCTATGTCTGTCCACTCTAAAGTATACAGTATGTCTCTGTCCACTCTAAAGTATACAGTATGTCTCTGTCCACTCTAAAGTATACAGTATGTCTCTGTCCACTCTAAAGTATACAGTATGTCTCTGTCCTCTAAAGTATACAGTATGTCTCTGTCCACTCTAAAGTATACAGTATGTCTCTGTCCACTCTAAAGTATACAGTATGTCTCTGTCCACTAAAGTATACAGTATGTCTCTGTCCAAAAGTATACAGTATGTCTCTGTCCTCTAAAGTATACAGTATGTCTCTGTCCATGTCTCTCTAAAGTATACAGTATGTCTCTGTCCTCTAAAGTATACAGTATGTCTCTGTCCACTCTAAAGTATACAGTATGTCTCTGTCCAAAGTGTATACTCTAAAGTATACAGTATGTCTCTGTCCACTCTAAAGTATACAGTATGTCTCTGTCCACTCTAAAATTATACAGTATGTCTCTGTCCACTCTAAAAAGTATACAGTATGTCTCTGTCCACTCTAAAGTATACAGTATGTCTCTGTCCAAAGTATACAGTATGTCTCTGTCCAAAAGTATACAGTATGTCTCTGTCCACTCTAAAGTATACAGTATGTCTCTGTCCACTCTAAAGTATACAGTATGTCTCTGTCCACTCTAAAGTATACAGTATGTCTCTGTCCACTCTAAAGTATACAGTATGTCTCTGTCCACTCTAAAGTATACAGTATGTCTCTGTCTCTGTCCACTGTCTCTGTCCACTCTAAAGTATACAGTATGTCAGTATGTATGTCTCTGTCCACTCTAAAGTATACAGTATGTCTCTGTCCACTCTAAAGTACAGTATGTCTCTGTCCACTCTAAAGTATACAGTATGTCTCTGTCCACTCTAAAGTATACAGTATGTCTCTGTCCTCTAAAGTATACAGTATGTCTCTGACCACTCTAAAAGTATACAGTATGTCTCTGTCCACTCTAAAGTATACAGTATGTCTCTGTCCACTCTAAAGTATACAGTATGTCTCTGTCCACTCTAAAGTATACAGTATGTCTCTGTCCACTCTAAAGTATACAGTATGTCTCTGTCCACTCTAAAGTATACAGTATGTCTCTGTCCACTCTAAAGTATACAGTATGTCTCTGTCCACTCTAAAGTATACAGTATGTCTCTGTCCACTCTAAAGTATACAGTATGTCTCTGTCCTCTAAAGTATACAGTATGTCTCTGTCCACTCTAAAGTATACAGTATGTCTCTGTCCACTCTAAAGTATACAGTATGTCTCTGTCCACTCTAAAGTATACAGTATGTCTCTGTCCTCTAAAGTATACAGTATGTCTCTGTCCACTCTAAAGTATACAGTATGTCTCTGTCCACTCTAAAGTATACAGTATGTCTCTGTCCTCTAAAGTATACATTATGTCTCTGTCCACTCTAAAGTATACAGTATGTCTCTGTCCTCTAAAGTATACAGTATGTCTCTGTCCACTCTAAAGTATACAGTATGTCTCTGTCCACTCTAAAGTATACAGTATGTCTGTCCACTCTAAAGTATACAGTATGTCTCTGTCACTCTAAAGTATACAGTATGTCTCTGTCCACTCTAAAGTATACAGTATGTCTCTGTCCACTCTAAAGTATACAGTATGTCTCTGTCCACTCTAAAGTATACAGTATGTCTCTGTCCTCTAAAGTATACAGTATGTCCACTCAGTATGTCTCTGTCCTCTAAAGTATACAGTATGTCTCTGTCCACTCTAAAGTATACAGTATGTCTCTGTCCACTCTAAAGTATACAGTATGTCTCTGTCCACTCTAAATGTATACAGTATGTCTCTGTCCACTCTAAAGTATACAGTATGTCTCTGTCCTCTAAAGTATACAGTATGTCTCTGTCCACTCTAAAGTATACAGTATGTCTCTGTCCACTCTAAAGTATACAGTATGTCTCTGTCCACTCTAAAGTATACAGTATGTCTCTGTCCCTCTAAAGTACTCTCTGTCCTCTAAAATATACAGTATGTCTCTGTCCACTCTAAAAAGTATACAGTATGTCTCTGTCCTCTAAAGTATACAGTATGTCTCTGTCCACTCTAAAGTATACAGTATGTCTCTGTCCACTCTAAAGTATACAGTATGTCTCTGTCCACTCTAAAGTATACAGTATGTCTCTGTCCTCTCTAAAGACAGTATACAGTATACAGTATGTCTCTGTCCTCTAAAGTATACAGTATGTCTCTGTCCACTCTAAAGTATACATATGTCTCTGTCCACTCTCTGTCCACTCTAAAGTATACAGTATGTCTCTGTCCACTCTAAAGTATACAGTATGTCTCTGTCACTCTAAAGTATACAGTATGTCTCTGTCCACTCTAAAGTATACAGTATGTCTCTGTCCTCTAAAGTATACAGTATGTCTCTGTCCAATCTAAAGTATACAGTATGTCTCTGTCACTCTAAAGTATACAGTATGTCTCTGTCCACTCTAAAGTATACAGTATGTCTCTGTCCTCTCTAAAGTATACAGTATGTCTCTGTCCACTCTAAAGTATACAGTATGTCTCTGTCCTCTAAAGTATACAGTATGTCTCTGTCCACTCTAAAGTATACAGTATGTCTCTGTCCACTCTAAAGTATACAGTATGTCTCTGTCCACTCTAAAGTATACAGTATGTCTCTGTCCACTCTAAAGTATACAGTACAGTATGTCTCTGTCCACTCTAAAGTATACAGTATGTCTCTGTCCACTCTAAAGTATACAGTATGTCTCTGTCCACTCTAAAGTATACAGTATGTCTCTGTCCACTCTAAAGTATACAGTATGTCTCTGTCTGTCCACTCTAAAGTATACAGTATGTCTCTGTCCAAAGTATACAGTATGTCTCTGTCCAAAGTATACATGTCTCTGTCCACTCTAAAATATGTATGTCTCTGTCCACTCTAAAGTATACAGTATGTCTCTGTCCACTCTAAAGTATACAGTATGTCTCTGTCCTCTAAAGCATACAGTATGTCTCTGTCCACTCTAAAGTATACAGTATGTCTCTGTCCACTCTAAAGTATACAGTATGTCTCTGTCCACTCTAAAGTATACAGTATGTCTCTGTCCACTCTAAAAATATACAGTATGTCTCTGTCCACTCTAAGTATACAGTATGTCTCTGTCCACTCTAAAGTATACAGTATGTCTGTCTCTAAAGTATACAGTATGTCTCTGTCCACTCTAAAGTATACAGTATGTCTCTGTCCACTCTAAAGTATACAGTATGTCTCTGTCCACTCTAAAGTATACAGTATGTCTCTGTCCACTCTAAAGTATACAGTATGTCTGTCCACTCTGAAGTATACAGTATGTCTCTGTCCTCTAAAGTATACAGTATGTGTCTGTCCACTCTAAAGTATACAGTATGTCTCTGTCCACTCTAAAGTATACAGTATGTCTCTGTCCACTCTAAAGTATTATACAGTATGTCTCTGTCCAAGCTCTAAAAATTATATACAGTATGTCTCTTGTCCTCTAAAATTATGCGGTGCGGTATTAATATGATCAATAGTAGGTTGTGCCCGATCTGTCACTCTAAAATTATACAGGAGTGTCTCTGTCCACTCTAAAGTATACAGTATGTCTCGATATCTAAAGTATACAGTGCGTGAATAATAGCATTAAAATACAGTATGTCTTTGTACTGATAAATACCAGGATAATGTGCGGTTTGTCCCACTCTAAGAGTATACAGTATGTCTGTCCTCTAAGGTATGCAGTATGTCTCTGTCCATAAATTATACAGTATGTCTCTGTCACTCTAAGTATACAGTATGTCTCTGTCCCTCTAAAGTATACAGTATGTCTGTCACTCTAAAGTATACAGTATGTCTCTGTCCACTCTAAAGTATACAGTATGTCTCTGTCCACTCTAAAGTATACAGTATGTCTCTCTTGTATACCACTCTAAAGTATACAGTATGTCTCTGTCCTCTAAAATTGTAATTATGTCTCTGTCCATAGAAGTATACAGTATGTCTCTGTCCACTCTAAAGTATACAGTATGTCTCTGTCACTCTAAAGTATACAGTATGTCTCTGTCACTCTAAAGTATACAGTATGTCTCTGTCCTCTAAAATTATACAGTATGTCTCTGTCACTCTAGAGTATGTCTCTGTCACTCTAGTATATATGTCTCTGTCCACTCCTAAAATGTACAGTGTGTGTCTCTGTCCACTCTTAATAGCATTGATATATCTCTGCGGTGTGTCTTGAAGTATACAGGTTGTCTCTGACCACTCCTGTAAATAAGTGTACGGTTTATGTCTCTGTCCTCTAAAGTATACCCAGTATGTCTCTGTCACTCTAAAAATATACAGTATGTCTCTGTCCACTCTAAAGTATACAGTATGTCTCTGTCCTCTAAAGTATACAGTATGTCTCTGTCCACTCTAGAAATTGTACAGTATGTCTCTGTCCAGTCTAAAGTATACAGTATGTCTCTGACCACTCTAAAAGTATACAGTATGTGCTCTGTCACTCTCTAAAAATTAAAGTAATTTGTGCTCTGTCCACTCTAAAAGTATACAGTATGTCTCTGTCCTCTAAAGTATACAGTATGTTGATATGCAAGCAAGTTGTGCTCTAAAGTATACAGTATGTCTCTGTCCACTCTAAAAAGTATACAGTATGTCTCTGTCACTCTAAAGTATACAGTATGTCTCTGTCACTCTAAAATTATACAGTATGTCTCTGTCCACTCTAAAGTATACAGTATGTCTCTGTCCTCTAAAGGGATATACAGTATGTCTCTGTCCACTCTAAAGTATACAGTATGTCTCTGTCCACTCCTAAAGTATATAGTATGTCTCTGTCCACTCTAAAGTATACAGTATGTCTCTGTCCACTCTAAAGTATACAGTATGTCTCTGTCCACTCTAAAGTATACAGTATGTCTCTGTCCACTCTAAAGTATACAGTATGTCTCTGTCCACTCTAAAGTATACAGTATGTCTCTGTCCACTCTAAAGTATACAGTATGTCTCTGTCCACTCTAAAGTATACAGTATGTCTCTGTCCACTCTAAAGTATACAGTATGTCTCTGTCCACTCTAAAGTATACAGTATGTCTCTGTCCACTCTAAAGTATACAGTATGTCTCTGTCCACTCTAAAGTATACAGTATGTCTCTGTCCACTCTAAAGTATACAGTATGTCTCTGTCCACTCTAAAGTATACAGTATGTCTCTGTCCACTCTAAAGTATACAGTATGTCTCTGTCCACTCTAAAGTATACAGTATGTCTCTGTCCACTCTAAAGTATACAGTATGTCTCTGTCCACTCTAAAGTATACAGTATGTCTCTGTCCACTCTAAAGTATACAGTATGTCTCTGTCCACTCTAAAGTATACAGTATGTCTCTGTCCACTCTAAAGTATACAGTATGTCTCTGTCCACTCTAAAGTATACAGTATGTCTCTGTCCACTCTAAAGTATACAGTATGTCTCTGTCCACTCTAAAGTATACAGTATGTCTCTGTCCACTCTAAAGTATACAGTATGTCTCTGTCCACTCTAAAGTATACAGTATGTCTCTGTCCACTCTAAAGTATACAGTATGTCTCTGTCCACTCTAAAGTATACAGTATGTCTCTGTCCACTCTAAAGTATACAGTATGTCTCTGTCCACTCTAAAGTATACAGTATGTCTCTGTCCACTCTAAAGTATACAGTATGTCTCTGTCCACTCTAAAGTATACAGTATGTCTCTGTCCACTCTAAAGTATACAGTATGTCTCTGTCCACTCTAAAGTATACAGTATGTCTCTGTCCACTCTAAAGTATACAGTATGTCTCTGTCCACTCTAAAGTATACAGTATGTCTCTGTCCACTCTAAAGTATACAGTATGTCTCTGTCCACTCTAAAGTATACAGTATGTCTCTGTCCACTCTAAAGTATACAGTATGTCTCTGTCCACTCTAAAGTATACAGTATGTCTCTGTCCACTCTAAAGTATACAGTATGTCTCTGTCCACTCTAAAGTATACAGTATGTCTCTGTCCACTCTAAAGTATACAGTATGTCTCTGTCCACTCTAAAGTATACAGTATGTCTCTGTCCACTCTAAAGTATACAGTATGTCTCTGTCCACTCTAAAGTATACAGTATGTCTCTGTCCACTCTAAAGTATACAGTATGTCTCTGTCCACTCTAAAGTATACAGTATGTCTCTGTCCACTCTAAAGTATACAGTATGTCTCTGTCCACTCTAAAGTATACAGTATGTCTCTGTCCACTCTAAAGTATACAGTATGTCTCTGTCCACTCTAAAGTATACAGTATGTCTCTGTCCACTCTAAAGTATACA